>NC_092333.1:395610000-395910000 GCF_046630445.1 Rutidosis leptorrhynchoides
ATTCGATTTACAAGATATTATATATTGCATTGGTTTACTGCAACTCAAAAAGAAAAGAAGAAAAATTAAAAATGGAAAAGAAAATCATTCAATACATTATTACTATTATCACTTACAATTACTACCACTCTTCTTCTGCTCAAGATTCTCTGTCGATTTCAATTTCATTATAAAACAAATTTGGATAGAAATCAGTAACAGGAAAAGGTACGAATTTGTTACAAGTCACGATCTGCTTTATTTTTTTCTTGGTTGTTTCTCCCTGACTCGAATATTGTTGTCGACTGCTTCAATGGTATATAACAATCATACCATCTTCGATTTGCATCAACACCCTACACCACTTTAAAACAAACACCATTCGAACCACATAAATTGTGTTTCCTGTTTCGGATCAAAGTAAGATTAACAATCAAACACCAACACGAACCACTTACTTGATATCTTCTGTAAACCACCCATTATAAATTAGCCACCTTACCTTACACCTACTACAATTGCAACTCCTTATATTTCTCTAGTTTCTTTTCTATTAATCGAAACTCACATGAAGAGTGATGAAAACCGTGATTTTTTTTTCTCTCTTCGTTAAATCTAATGGCACCGAAGGTATTAAATAAAGATTGATGATTGCACCTCCTTTTCTTTTCTTTTTCTAGTGGTGGCCGACACCCTTTGGATCAAGAAAACCACTTGTGTTAATTTAATTGCAAGACAAATACTTTCGGTTAAATGGTCATCTCGATAAACCCCACCACACTTTATGTTATTAAACATTTTTTTTACAAGCAGTACAGTTTTTCTTTTGGCCAAAATCCTTTCATATGATTGAGCCACATATTCTTTTTGATTTGGCCAAAGCACTTGATAATTTTATTAAGAAATTATCGCATGTTCTTCCTTTTTCTGTTATGGCCCGAATGAAACCCCACTTCAATTATACTAAATTGTGCAACTAGTGCTCATATTTCAAATTAAAGACTTTAAGCTTTAAAGTATTTTTTTTTTTTTTTTTTTTTTCTAATCGGACGTCAGATATTAAAACAAGTACCATTTGAGTGTAGACCCTAGTCCTCTACTTGAAACCGTAATTCGTTATTAAAATCAAATATTTTATAGCGGGTTTCTTCTTCTTAACAGAATCGGACGTTGATAAATGATAAAAGTTGATTAAAGATTGATAAATGATATTAGAGTGCTGTTCCTGTATCCGCTTCCTATTATTGATTCGAAAACAAATTTTTTTTATCATGCTGACTTGTCCCACATATCTATTTCGGATGCTATTTTAGAATAATGGGTCATTTGATTTTGTTAATTGAGCCGAGAGCTCTTTATTTATTTATTTAATTTTTTTTTTTTTGAAACCGACAAGCAAAAACCACTTCTTCCACTTATTGATTAATAATGATATTATATGGAGATAAGATGAGTGGATATTTACAGCCTTTTTAAAAGATGAGTGGAGATAGATTGGGACGAGAGATTTGGCAACATGATGATTATGGTTTAGTTATGATGATAATGATGATGATGATGATGATGATGATGATGATGATGATGATGATGTTGATGATGATGATGAAATGATAAGTGTTTGATAATGATGAACTAAGTTAATCATGCGGGTTAAGACCAAAAACAAATCGTTAGTTCATTAATTTAAAGGTGTTAACGGGTTAGCGGGAGGTCGCGGGTTCAAACTCAGACTTGTGCATTTTTTTAAGGACTACTTCTTTGAGGTAGTATTACTATTACCATTATTACTATTCTTATTATTCTTATTATTATTATTATTATTATTATTATTATTATTATTATTATTATTATTATTATTATTATTATTATTATTATGTTAGTTATTATTATCATGATTTTTATTAATTTAGTTTACATTATTATAATTAAAATAAGTATTATGAGTATTATTATATTTAGTATGAACATAAGTGTTAGTATTAAAGTTATTATTATTATTTTCATTATTACTTTTATATTAACAATATTATTATAACAAATAAATATTTTCTGTATAAGAGTATATTTATTACAACTACCCTAATATTATATATAATTATATATATTAAGATTAATTATATAAATATTTACATATTATAAGTTATTGATTTCTAATATAATATTAAACTATATAAATATTAACTATTTTAAATATATACAAATTAAATATATAAGATATATAATCTAAGATATAATATATAAATTTATTTGGATACCATTATATGTGTTAATATATATATAAATGATATAGGTTCGTGAATCCAAGGCCAACCCTGCATTGTTCAGTTCGTCGTATGAATATTTTTACTACAAAATATCGTATCGTTAGTTTCATTTGCTCCCTTTTTAAATGCTTTTGCAATATATATTTTTGGGACTGAGAATACATGCGCTGTTTTTATAACTATTTTACGAAATAGACACAAGTAATCGAAACTACATTCTATGACTGGATTATTAAACCGAATATGCCCCTTTTTAGTCTGGTAATCTAAGAATTAGGGAACAGACACCCTAATTGACGCGAATCCTAAAGATAGATCTATTGGGCCCAACAAGCCCCATCCAAAGTACCGGATGCTTTAGTACTTCGAATTTATCATATCCGAAGGGAGTCCCGGAATGATGGGGATATTCTATATGCATCTTGTTAAGGTCGGTTACTAGGTGTTCACCATATGAATGATTTTTATCTCTATACAGTTTGCGAAATGCCTGATATGAGATGTATATTTATGGAAAAATGAAAATCTTGTGGTCTATTAAAATGACGGAAATGAATGTTTATGATAAACTAATGAACCAGCAACCTTTTGGTTGACACTTGAAAGCATATTTATTCTCAGGTTTGAAAGAAATCTTCCGCTATGCATTTGCTCATTTTAAAGATATTACTTGGAGTCATTCATGACATATTTCAAAAGACGTTGCATTCGAGTCATTGAATTCATCAAGATTATTATTAAGTCATTTATAGTTGGATATATTATGAAATGGTATGCATGCCGTCAACTTTCGATGTGATGAAAGTTTGTCTTTTAAAAATGAATGCAATTTTTGTAACATGTATCATATATAGGTCAAATACCTCGCGATGTAATCATATGTTATTGTATTCGTCCTTATGGATTGGGACGGGTCATCTCATGTGGTATCAGAGCTGGTTTAACACCGTTGGTGCGGGTTAGTCGTAAAGGAGGTTCTCACAGTGTGACCTGTGGCAAAGTATTGGCTCTTACTCCTTGCGATCCCTTACGAGGGTAGGCAGTAGCCGAGAGGCATGGCTGTAAAATTAGTGTCTGAGGTACACTCAGTGGTCACCAGGCGATTAGCTGGGAAGGCACTGGGTGGGACGGTGGTTGTCCCCACATGAGCTTCATGTGGTATCAGAGCGGTGGTCTTAGCGAACCAGGTCTGCATTAGTGTGTCTAACTGATAGTCGATAGGATGCATTAGTGAGTCTAGACTTCGACCTTAGCTGCATGTCAAAAAGTTTTTCTTATCATTTACTGTCAGAAATTACCTGCTTATCATTCTTAGTCTAGACACGTCTTACTGCATTAATTGCATGAATAGTGTATAGACAAAATTTATATCTTAGCGTATCTGTTACTGTAAACTTTGCCTGACATATTCCGTAAATTCCTCCGTAATCTACGAAATCTTTTGCTCTATATATATATAGATATTCTATGTAATTAGACTACCACCCGATAGCCAGAAAATCATTTCATATCGAAAAATCCTTTATTCAATCGTACGAAATGGAATTCGTCATTAGTTCAAGTCCCTCGGATTCCGAAATGGAATCCCAGTCGAGCTTCGAAAGCAGTGTGACCGGAATGGACCAACCAATCAGCCATCATCTATTCTGGATGAATTGGGGATGGGTTCGTAGCCTCCTTAATCATTGGAGACAAGAAGAAGGCGATCCTTTCCACCAACTGAATTCACCTCTTGGCGATGAACCTGAAGCACTCACTGGCAAACCAATCTGAAACACCATTTTCACCCTCATTGCAAGATGTCGCAACGATTACATAATCTCTACAATCCTAAACCGTATTCCCCTGCTTGCTCAAACCGCCAATCATTTCGGAATAATAGAAGAAGTCAACGAGCTTCGCACCCGAGTAATGACCTTGGAGAATATGGTGCAAAACTTACAAGCTCCAGCAACATCACCGGCACCAACAGTACCACCAGCATCAACAGATGTACCACCAATAACACAAGTCTTAACATCACACGCCTCAACATCACAATCTATATCTCGAGCATAATCATCGTTCTACGTATCATTCTACATCGACATCATACGTACCATAGATACCAAGGAGTACCAACCACAATAAACGATGAAGTATTGATTCATAACTTCATTGAAGAAATATTCTGCGGCGATTATGTAATCTCTAAGTTTGGAGATTAATTATCCTAATTCTAACCGTAAACCAAATGAGTTTAATATTATATTAACTCATTCAATCCATAATTACATCTGAAGAAAATATATATGTACGTATATTTTAATAAAGATTGTAATGAAAATTCTTTTGTACAAACTGTTAATGGTGAAGATATTTTAACGGGTAGGTAATACCCTAGAAATATTTAGATTTCACCTTAATACGTTACACTGTACATTCTTAAATTCTGATTCAACAGTCATTAATTAACCTACTTATATCCACAGATATACGTATCCGTTCACCAAAGAACAACTTTTTTCATTCAAATTCAATTACATATTCTGATTTTGACAGATCAGAATCCAAGTCAAGATTTGACAAGTGGCATAATGGAGAAAATAATGAATAAAATAAAATTTATTAGTAACCAATTAATTAATTACGTAAAATTTCTTCATCATCTTCTAATCATAAATATTTTAAATTCTGAGATTATATATTGGACTATTGGACTCCTAACATTTGACTACTAACCTTGGATAATTAAAAAGTATCAAAAGAGTAGGAAACATTAATTATAAAACATTTTGATTTAAAATATCGTTAATAAACTTCCTCTTCTACAACTAAACATTTCTTCAATTTTGCCGCTTGATTTCATTTTAAACATCCTTTGTAACTAGATTTCATCTTAAACATCCTTCATATCTTGACGATTACAATCAGCGTTTAATCATCTAAAAACATAATTCTCCAGAAACCACCTCGGATTGATAACCGATAATTCAGATATAGTTGCATTAAATGCAGAGGAAACAGCAAAATTATAGATGGTCTAAATGGCCAAGAGTTTGATAATAAAAGAATGGAGTGTTGGGAACGCTCGATAGAAAATATGGTACTAAAAACGGATTGAACAAACCATGAAGGAGGTCAAGGAAAAATACAAGGACCAAACCCTATATTCAAAGAACCCAGATAATTATGGATCTGATGAAATCGTTAGAGAATATCTTGATCCGTACCTATTTTAAAATCTTGCAGAAATTTTTTTTCCTTATTCAACCTTTGAACTTAGAAATTCTAGAATATCATCATAATTATCTTTGATATTTCTGAGGATATTTTCATAAATACTCTCGTCCGAAATTATATACCTCTTCGTGCTTTCTGTATTTCTTTATAATGGAAACTTCTGTAAAATTTAAGTATAAGTCATGAATGATTTCGGGAGAAGTGTTGGGGATTGAAGCATGAGTTAGTATAATAAAATCATGCCCGACCAACGTGATTATATTAGAGTAAGTCATGCTGAATTTCTAATGGAACGTGATGATGGTTCACAGATCATACCCTCATCATGTGCCATGTTACATAACTTTTTCATTCTACTTAACCTCTAAACATAGCAAGAAAATATTTTCTTGATATTTTATTATTTTCGTAGCTTCGGGTAATTTAACAAATCAAATCGTGCTATTACCTTTCTTTTCTTCTTATAATCTTAGTTATGTTCTTTCAAACTTCATACCTACAAACCGAGACGTCTTAATCTGTTTACTTAGAGACGGGAAGATAAACAAAAGCATGGAACTTCGTAATATAAATAAGAATATGAGTGACATCAAACAAGAAATTACAAACCGTGTATATCTATGCGAATAGGAAGATAAAGACATGGGAAATTAAAAATAATATAACCCCAAGGTAATAGTAGAAGTTAACAGATTCCTTCGGTGGTAGATGAAAAAGAAGGAAGACAGAAGCGATTGTCAAAAGAAGAACAAGGATCAGTACTGGGTTAAGCATTTTTACAATCTTTAGAAGTATAGATTAAGGAAGAAAGTATATGAATGGTGAGAATAATGAAACGGAAGAGATATATTTATAATGGAAATATCCGACAGAACAATCGAGTCAGATGACTGCATTTAATTAAGGAGATCTTAATTTCCTTAATCACTGACGAATCAAATCTTATAAAGATAACGAAGATTTTCTTTGAAATCCCTTGAATTCAACCAGGACTAGTCAAAAGTTATGATGAAACTTGTCTTTCTCATTTCACTATTTAGTGATAGCTTCATTCGTACTCTTTAAATAATCGAATTGTTTTATTCATATTACTCAATGTTGATAAAACTCTATTTATAAGCTCATATTCGTCATGAAAACATTTTTATTGTTAGCCATGACGACCTCAATCAAATTTCGGGACGAAATTTCATTAACGGATAGGTACTGTGACGACCCGGAAATTTCCGACCAAATTTAAACTTAATTCCTATTTGATCTCGACACGATAAGCAAAGTCTGTTATGTTGAGTCTCAAAATTTTTGAACTGTTTTATTGCATTCATTTAACTTCGACTATTCTCGACGATTCACGAACCCTTAATTTTAAATAAATGTGTATACATACAAAAATAAATAGAAGTTGTTATATTATTATTATTATTACTAATATTATTATTATCATTAATAAATATTAATAATATTATAACTAATATTTTTAGTATCATTAATAATATTATTATTATCATTTTATTATTATTATCATTATTAATTATTATTAAACTTATTAAGATCATTATTATTGTTATTATTAATATCATCATATTATGATTATTATTACTTTTATTAATATTATTATTATTAGTATTTATATTATTATTAATATAATTATAATTATAAATTATTAATATTATTTATAAAAAAATGAAAAAAATCAAAATCATATATATGAATTTAGAATCAGAATCAGTTGCAAGTAGCAATCAAAACTTTGTCTGATTTGTTCCTATCTGATTTGTTCCTATCTGATTTTGTTACAAGTCTCAATCTGCTTTTAAATTTCTATTTTGTTTCTTCTCCTGATCGAATACTTCTGTCGAATCAATCAAACTATAAAACAAAATGTTAAACGAATCTTGTAGCTGTGTACTAAAGCTCCCTTTCACTTCATATAGCTTTATACTGACTGAACTTCAAGAACGAAGAACCAAAAGAATGAGAAAAAGGATCAATTCTGTTTCACGTACCAATCAAGTTTTATATTTTATTTTTATTTCTGTCCTTCTTTCTCTGATTATAGATTCCTGGTCGACCATCATCACTAGATAACAAACTATTATACTGCTTCAAATATTCGATTCACAAGATATTATATATTGCATTGGTTTACTACAACTCGAAAAGAAAAGAAGAAAAATTAAAAACAGAAAAGAAAATCATTAAATACATTATTACTATTATCACTTACAATTTCATTATAAAACAAATTTGGATAGAAATCAGTAACAGGAAAAGGTACGAATTTGTTACTAGTCACGATCTGCTTTATTTTTTTCTTGGTTGTTTCTCCCTGACTTGAATATTGTTGTCGACTCCTTTAATGGTATATAACAATCATACCATCTTCGATCTGTATCAATACCCTACACCACTTTAAAACAAACACCATTCGAACCACACAAATTGTGTTTCCTGTTTCAAATCAAAGTAAGATTAACAATCAAACACCAACACGAACCACTTACTTGATATCTTCTGTAAACCACCCATTATAAATTCGCCACCTTACCTTGCACCTACTACAATTGCAACTCCTTATATTTCTCTAGTTGCTTTTCTATTAATCGAAACTCACATGAAGAGTGATGAAAACCGTGATTTTTTTTTCTCTCTTCGTTAAATCAAATGCCACCGAAGGTATTAAATAAAGATTGATGATTGCACCTCCTTTTCTTTTCTTTTTCTAGTGGTGGCCGACACCCTTTGGATCAAGAAAACCACTTGTGTTAATTTAATTGCAAGATAAATACTTTTGGTTAAATGGTCATCTCGATAAACCCCACCACACTTTATGTTATTAAACATTTTTTTTACAAGCAGTACAGTTTTTCTTTTGGCCAAAATCCTTTCATATGATTGAGCCACATATTCTTTTTGATTTGGCCAAAGCACTTGATAATTTTATTAAGAAATTATCGCATGTCCTTCCTTTTTCTGTTATGGCCCGAATGAAACCCCACTTCAATTATATTAAATTGTGCAACTAGTGCTCATATTTCAAATTAAAGACTTTAAGCTTTAAAGTAATTTTTTTTTTGTTTTCTAATCGGATGTCAGATATTAAAACAAGTACCATTTGACCGTGGATGAAAAGACCCGTTCATATACATTATAAACGATTCACAATAGTTGATTACATTGCGAGGTATTTGACCTCTATATGATACATTTTACAAACATTGCATTCGTTTTTAAAAGACAATCTTTCTTTACATCGAAAATTGACAGGCATGCATACCATTTCATAATATCCACTATCCAACTATAAATTGATTTAATAATAATCTTTGATGAACTCAATGACTCGAATGCAACGTTCTTCGAAATATGCTATGAAAGACTCCAAGTAATATCTTTAAAATGAGCAAATGCACAGCAGAAGATTTCTTTAACACCTGAGAATAAACATGCTTTAAAGTGTCAACCAAAAGGTTGGTGAGTTCATTAGTTTATCATAATCATTTATTTCCATCATTTTAATAGACCACAAGAATTTCATTTCCAGTTCTCATAAATATACGTCCCATGCATAGAGACAAAAATAATCATTCATATGGTGAACACCTGGTAACCGACATTAACTAGATACATATAAGAATATCCCCTATCATTCCGGGATCCTCCTTCGAACATGATATAAATTTCGAAGTACTAAAGCATCCGGTAGTTTGGATGGGGTTTGTTAGGCCCAATAGATCTATCTTTAGGATTCGCGTCAATTAGGGTGTCTGTTCCCTAATTCTTAGATTACCAGACTTTAATAAAATGGGGCATATTCGATTTCGATAATTCAACCATAGAATGTAGTTTCAATTACTTGTGTCTATTTCGTCAAACATTTATAAAAGCGCATGTATTCTCAGTCCCAAAAATATAAAGGGTAAAAAGGCAAATGAAACTCACCATACTGTATTTCGTAGTAAAAATACATATAACGTCATTGAACAAGTGCAAGGTTGGCCTCGGATTCACGAACGTATCAATATTGAGATTCAATATTGCAGGAAAGGTACGTAGACGCAACGGAAATGATAAACACTATATTGACCTCACGAGCATACCCATTAACCATACTCAATCACCTCCATAGCTATAACCCATAATTTCCTTAATCCTATCCCACTCGAAAAACAATTTCAAAATCACTCGAACAGCACTCCGTCGTAATATTTTATGTATATTAATAATATCTTGAAATAATACGGAGTAAATATATATATGTAAATCGATTGAGAGAGTTTAGAGAAAAATATTTTTCAAGTTTCTATGAAATAATGAAACCTATTGAATTCTATTTATAATAGATTTTTGAATTATTAAAGTGAATTATTAAAGTATGAATTATTAAAGTGAATTATTAAAGTATGAATTATTAAAGTGAATTATTAAAGAATGAATTATTAAAGTAAATTATTAAAGTATGAATTATTAAAGTGAATTATTAAAGTTAAAGTAAAGTAAAAATAAAGTAAAGGTAAAATTTAAGTATAGTAAAAGTATAAAACTATGTACGTATAATACGCGTATAAATATATATAATATTAATTTAAATCGTTATATGTATAAAATAAAATATAAATATCGTTATCTTTATCATACTAGTTAAGTAATGAGTTGTCAAAAGTGGTTCTAGATATTTATAAAAGTTATATACGTTTTAATAATAAAGTTCTTTTTAAACTGAAAACGTTTTTGTACGTTTGAAACTAAATAGATCAATCGAGTCTTTATGAGATTCAATCTTCCACTATCCTTTGTCTAGTTCTCAATGATTGACAATTTGTTCTTATTTATAAATCACTTTACCATTTTTCGAATATTGTTAAAATAGAAAGATTTCTCAAATCAACGTGGGCCTTTCAACAGAGACTTGTAATCATAATTCAATATATCTGATAATTCAATCATTTGATCTTATCTTCTAATTCCATTGATAAACATTTTGAAACAGATACAATCATATAAAGTATTTAATCTAATATTTTGTTTACGTTTCAAGTTATAATATATATATACACATATACATATATAATCATATTCGTTTAATGGTTCGTGAATCGTTGGAACTTTGTCGAGGTTGAATGAATGTATGAACATAGTTTAAAATTCTTGAAATTTAACTTAACAAATATTGCTTATCGTGTCGGAAACATATAAAGATTAAAGTTTAAATTTGGTTGGAAATTTCCGGGTTGTCACAGTACCTACCCGTTAAAGAAATTTCGTCCCGAAATTTGAGTGGAAAGGTCGTGAATGATAATAAGTATGTTTTCATGATGCATACGGGCTAAAAATTAGAGTTTTATCATCAGCGAATAATTTGGATAAACAATCCATTTATATGAAGAGTACGAATGAAGCTAACATAGAAGAGTGAAATGAGTAAGTGTAGATTCATCTTATCATTTGACGTAGATATGATTGATTCCCAGATTTCAAGGGATTTGAAGAAAATCTTCTTAATAAGATTTGACTCTCCGGTAATCAAGGGAATTAGGATCCGCTTTAAATGCGATCGTCCATTTTAATTGTTCTGTCAGAGATTTTCTTATAAATTCACCTCCTTCGTTTCCTTACAACTCACACCTTCTGTTGATGCATTTTATGCAAGTCCCTAGACATCTACCCACGTCCATTGCAGGTACAACAGTTTACAGGCCACCATGATTGCTCGTTATTATCCTATACGTGTTTGTATGTGGTTACAGGAACTGCAGGAAAGAGATTTAGATGTTTGACTATGTTAGACTTAGTTAGACGTACGAGTGAAGCCTCACTAGTACGGCTGACAGGCTCATACGCACGGTTGATGCTGAGCTAAGTCACAATTACAACCTAAATGAGAAGACACGAGTGAGTGATCACCCGTACGGTTGATGAAGCCAACTCGTACGTGTGATGAATGAATCGTATGGGTGAGTCAACATCAGGGGTATATAAAGTCTTATGTTCTTCATTTTAGGTTAAGCCTCTCATTTGTTACACACACTCAGATCTAGTGAGCTCCTCCAATTTTCTCTCAGTCCAAATCACCCAGGTAGTGAATAATAGCTCTAGGTGTTGATCTAATCACACTTGATTTAGTTGTGGTTTGACTAAATTAATCAAAAAAAAATTAACCTATTCACTAGAAGGTTTGATTCACTTATTCCGCCATTGTGTGAGTTAAATCTGTTGATTTCTAAGTTCCTAGTCATGTTTCATCACCTTCTATTCTTTCCCCCTCAACTCATATTTTAAAGTATTCATCAATATGCTCCATCCAGTTCTGATTCTCGATATACTTCTAACTTTCATATCGGTCATTCTTCTTTTTCATCTACCGCCGGAAGAATCTATTTACTTCTACTATACTCTTGGGTTTATAGTGTTTCTAGTTCTCCCGTGTCTTTATATTGCTATATGCATCGATATATATGGGTTATAATTTCTGGTTTATCGTTGGGCTTTATATGTTCCCTTATATTTCAAAGTCTCTGCTTCTGTCTTCTATAATCATTATCATTAACAGTTAATGCTCTCTTTTATTTGCTGCAATTTATACCCCAATTTTTATTTCGGAGTTTTGTCCTTTTGTTTCTTCTTCTTGCGATTAAGCACCGCTTGTAATGGTCCAGAATTCACAGATATGAATTTCAGAATGAACATTGTTAATGTTCTAGGAAGGAAATTGTGATGGCACGATCTTGACTTGTCAAATTACTAGAATACCTTGGAAAAGGCCGAATCATCAAGAAATATTTTCTTGATATTTTAGAGGTTAAATAGAATACAAGAGTCGTATAACATGGCACATGATGATATTATGATCTGTGAATCATCACGTTCCATTTAGAAACTCAGCATGACTTACTGTAATATAATCACGTTGATCAAGTGTCATTATATTATACTAATTCATGCTTCAGTTCCCAACACTACTTCAAAATATTCCTATTTTAAACTTGAATGTTTCAGAATTTAGAAACTAAAATAGTTTCTTTTATGATGTAATACAGATAGTGCGAAGAGGTAAATGATTTCAAATAAGAAAAATTAAGAAAATATCTTCAGAAATATGGAGGATATTTATAATGAAAGATATGATGATATTTTAGAATTTCTAATATCAGAGGATGATGAAGAATATTGTTCGCAGGGGTTTAGAGTCAGGAGCAAGGTATTCGTTAATGACTTCAGCAGGTACTGAATCATTTGGATCCTTTGAAGTCAGGTTCAGTCTTTGTAATTTGTCCAAAGCCTCCTTCCTACTTTGCTCAATCCGTTTTCCAGTTCCAAAACTTCTCTTTTTCTGCGCTTTGCCAGCACACTTCATCATTATCATTCAGCTTTTACCGTTTAAAGTCGTTTTTAGTTTTTGTTGCTTCATCAGCATTTTTTCCATTTTCGGAGAACCAATTCTTAGTTCGGAGTGTTTTTCAGAAACTTCACATTCAAATTAAGTCCAGAAGATAGACGTTATATATACACATATAACTGTTGGCGTAGACATGCTGTGAGATTTCAAAATACTGATTGCTAATTCCCAATGATTCGTATGGCAATTCTCATTACAAGATGCGAATGAGTAAATGATGGGGTTTCAATAAATAATTATAATGACTTTTTGGAGAGGCTAAAGTCAAAGGGTAATGAAGTTGTTGGTACATCTGCTAATAATGTGGTGGAATGTAAAAGGTTCCCTGGTAACGATGGTGTATATCTCAAGGTTATAATAAGGTTAGTCTGACTGAAAAGTCGAAGTTGACTTGCTGGAGCTGTGACAAAACTGGCTACTTTGAATAGGAGTCGCAAAGTTATTTTTGCTAATAAATGCCAAAGAATCTGACGCGGATACGTTGTTTAAACTTTTACTTTGGTTTCAAGAGTTTTTCGGGTACATAACAGTGGGTAACATGTGGTTGGATCATCATCTCGATTGCTCATCATTCGAAGTGTCTTCAGAAATTTTCGAAGGGTTTGAACACAGACTGTAATCGTTAACATACATTTGATGTTCTAACACAGTTTTGAAGTCAAAATATAGCTTGTGAAAGATGTAAGGATCTAAGAGTGATGATTTTGGTCGTATCTCGAGTTGAATTTTGAGATTTCAAAATCAGAATATGTAATTAAATTTTGAATGAGTATGGTTGTTTTGATTTCTATAAAAGAATGTATATTGTTGTGAAAGTAGGGAGTATAATGGATAATTTGCTGAATCAGATTCGAAGAATGTAATATATTATTTGTGAATTTATATATCTCTCGGGTATTACCTACCCGTTAAAAAAAAATTTCACAATTAATATTTTGTACAAAAGAATTTTATTACAGTCTTTATGAAAATATATATATGTATATTTTCTTCAGATGTAACATAGATTTAATGAGTTAATGTTAAATTAAACTCATTTGATTTACGGTTGATACTAGAATTTAATAATCCCTAAAGGCTTTAAAAAGTACATAACTTTTACGCAGTATTTCTTTAATGACATTGAAATTATGAATCAATACTTCGTTATTTGTTGATGTATGATGTTCGGTTCGTGGAATTCTTGTGAATTTCGCAAAACGAATGATGTTATCTGAAAAGTTTCGGGTACATCGATGAAGAAAGTGTAAAATCAAATATATACTTGATTTATTATGAATTGGAATTTGTTGAATTGCGACAGAGATTGTAGTTAACGCTGGTTAAGTTGCGGTCGAAGGACATACATTATTGCATATTTGTAATATGAATTAACCGAGTAGTTAAGATTCACACACAATAGTTTAGCACGGAAAGATTTATTTCAAATATATATATATATATATATATATATATATATATATATATATATATATATATATATATATATATATATACATATAATTTCTTGAGAGGGAATGAGTTAATTCTTCATAACTCGTTGATATAATATACACGTTATTGATTCGTAATGATGTCCACAGTGATTCTTGAACTGACGGAGTTTGTGATATTATCGGTGTTGTTGATTCGGATGTTGACTGTACTGACGATGCTGGTAACTCTGAAGGTACTGCTGATGCTGTTGGTAAAGCAAGTTTAGCTTGTTAATCACACACCATTTTTGTCAGGGTTTCTACTCTTCCTTCTATCATTTTTGGTTCGCTTAACTGATTTATGGTTAGGACTAGATTAGATATTCTCTAAGACTTTAGAGATTACATAATCGCCGCAGAATGTTTCTCCAATAAAGTTATGAATTAATACTTCGTCAGTTATTGTTGTTGGTACTCCTTGGTATCTATGGTGCGTATGACGTTGATGCTCGTGGGACAGATTGTGAAGTTGAGGTTTACGACGCGGTTGTGGTTGGAGGTGGTAATGGTACTGTTGGCGTTGATGATGGTGGTACTGGTTATGCTGCTGATGCTGCTGCTGGTGTTTGTAATCTCTGCACCATATTCTCCAAAGCCACTACCCGAGCGCGAAGCTCGTTGACTTCTTCTATTACACCGGGGTGATTGTCGGTTCGGACGAGCGGATAAATAAAATCTAAAATTTGATGTAATATATAATCGTGACGAGATACTCGGGAAATGAGCGAGAACATGGTGTTTCGGACAGGTTCGCCGGTAAGTGCTTCAGGTTCTTCGTCAAGAGGGAAATGTGGTGGATGGAAGGGATCACCTTCTTCTTGTCTCCAATGATTGAGGAGGCTACAAACCCATCCCCAATTCATCCAGAATAGGTGATGACTGATTGGTTGATCTATTCCGGTCACACTGCTTTCGGAGCTTGAATGGGATTCCATTTCGGAATCTGAGTGACTTGAACTGATGACGAATTCCATTTCGTACGATTGGATAAAGGATTTTTTTTTTTTTTTATGAAATGATTTTGGCTAACGGATGGTATTCTAATTACATAGAATATATATATATATATATATATATATATATATATATATATATATATATATATATATATATATATATATATATATATATATATATATATATATATATATATATATATATCAAAAGATTTCGTAGATTACGGAGGACTTTGCGGGATATGTCAGGCAAAGTTTAAAATAACAGATACGATAAGATATGATTTAGCAGATATGCTAAGATATGAATTTTTGTCTATACACTATTCATGCAATCAATGCAGCAAGACGTGTCTTAGACTAAAAATGATAAGCAGGTAATTTCCTGAGGATGATAAGTAATTAATTTTCGACACAAAATGATAAGCAAAACTTTTGACATGCAGACACGGTCGAAGTCCAGACTCACTAATGCATCCTATCGACTTATCAGTTAGACACACTAATGCAGACCTGGTTCGCTAAGACCACCGCTCTGATACCAACTGAAAAGACCCGTTCATATACATTATAAACGATTCACAATAGTTGATTACATTGCGAGGTATTTGACCTCTATATGATACATTTTACAAACATTGCATTCGTTTTTAAAAGACAATCTTTCTTTACATCGAAAATTGACAGGCATGCATACCATTTCATAATATCCACTATCCAACTATAAATTGATTTAATAATAATCTTTGATGAACTCAATGACTCGAATGCAACGTTCTTCGAAATATGCTATGAAAGACTCCAAGTAATATCTTTAAAATGAGCAAATGCACAGCAGAAGATTTCTTTAACACCTGAGAATAAACATGCTTTAAAGTGTCAACCAAAAGGTTGGTGAGTTCATTAGTTTATCATAATCATTTATTTCCATCATTTTAATAGACCACAAGAATTTCATTTCCAGTTCTCATAAATATACGTCCCATGCATAGAGACAAAAATAATCATTCATATGGTGAACACCTGGTAACCGACATTAACTAGATACATATAAGAATATCCCCTATCATTCCGGGATCCTCCTTCGAACATGATATAAATTTCGAAGTACTAAAGCATCCGGTAGTTTGGATGGGGTTTGTTAGGCCCAATAGATCTATCTTTAGGATTCGCGTCAATTAGGGTGTCTGTTCCCTAATTCTTAGATTACCAGACTTTAATAAAATGGGGCATATTCGATTTCGATAATTCAACCATAGAATGTAGTTTCAATTACTTGTGTCTATTTCGTCAAACATTTATAAAAGCGCATGTATTCTCAGTCCCAAAAATATAAAGGGTAAAAAGGCAAATGAAACTCACCATACTGTATTTCGTAGTAAAAATACATATAACGTCATTGAACAAGTGCAAGGTTGGCCTCGGATTCACGAACGTATCAATATTGAGATTCAATATTGCAGGAAAGGTACGTAGACGCAACGGAAATGATAAACACTATATTGACCTCACGAGCATACCCATTAACCATACTCAATCACCTCCATAGCTATAACCCATAATTTCCTTAATCCTATCCCACTCGAAAAACAATTTCAAAATCACTCGAACAGCACTCCGTCGTAATATTTTATGTATATTAATAATATCTTGAAATAATACGGAGTAAATATATATATGTAAATCGATTGAGAGAGTTTAGAGAAAAATATTTTTCAAGTTTCTATGAAATAATGAAACCTATTGAATTCTATTTATAATAGATTTTTGAATTATTAAAGTGAATTATTAAAGTATGAATTATTAAAGTGAATTATTAAAGTATGAATTATTAAAGTGAATTATTAAAGAATGAATTATTAAAGTAAATTATTAAAGTATGAATTATTAAAGTGAATTATTAAAGTTAAAGTAAAGTAAAAATAAAGTAAAGGTAAAATTTAAGTATAGTAAAAGTATAAAACTATGTACGTATAATACGCGTATAAATATATATAATATTAATTTAAATCGTTATATGTATAAAATAAAATATAAATATCGTTATCTTTATCATACTAGTTAAGTAATGAGTTGTCAAAAGTGGTTCTAGATATTTATAAAAGTTATATACGTTTTAATAATAAAGTTCTTTTTAAACTGAAAACGTTTTTGTACGTTTGAAACTAAATAGATCAATCGAGTCTTTATGAGATTCAATCTTCCACTATCCTTTGTCTAGTTCTCAATGATTGACAATTTGTTCTTATTTATAAATCACTTTACCATTTTTCGAATATTGTTAAAATAGAAAGATTTCTCAAATCAACGTGGGCCTTTCAACAGAGACTTGTAATCATAATTCAATATATCTGATAATTCAATCATTTGATCTTATCTTCTAATTCCATTGATAAACATTTTGAAACAGATACAATCATATAAAGTATTTAATCTAATATTTTGTTTACGTTTCAAGTTATAATATATATATACACATATACATATATAATCATATTCGTTTAATGGTTCGTGAATCGTTGGAACTTTGTCGAGGTTGAATGAATGTATGAACATAGTTTAAAATTCTTGAAATTTAACTTAACAAATATTGCTTATCGTGTCGGAAACATATAAAGATTAAAGTTTAAATTTGGTTGGAAATTTCCGGGTTGTCACAGTGGACCCTAGTCCTCTACTTGAAACCGTAATTCGTTATTAAAATCAAATCTTTTATAGCTGGTTTCTTCTTCCTAATAGAATCGGATGTTGATAAATGATAAAAGTTGATTAAAGATTGATAAATGATATTAGAGTGCTGTTCCTGTATCTGCTTCCTATTATTGATTCGAAAATAGATTTTTTTATCATGCTGGCTTGTCCCGCATATCTATTTCGGATGCTATTTTAAAACAATGGGTCATTTGATTTTGTTAATTGAGCCGAGACCTCTTTATTTATATTTTTTTTTGAAACCGACAAGCAAAAACCACTTCTTCCACTTATTGATTAATAATTATATTATATGGAGATAAGATGAGTGGATATTTACAGCCTTTTTAAAATATGCATGTGAACAAGACATAGGAGTGCTTTTTAATTTTATATATGGGGTAGAGATATAGAAAGTAGCTGTAATCTAAAAGCTAACGAATTCAAATTGGGCCGTTATATTGGACTTTATAGTTGGACTCAGAAAAGCTGATGTTGGGCCGTGAGTGTTTGTTGTTTGTTGGGCCGAATTTTTGTTATTGTTTTCTGTTGGGCCGATTCTGGGTTAGATTGGGACGAGAGATTTGGCAACATGATGATTATGGTTTAGTTATCATGATGATGATGATGATGATGATGATGATGATGATGATGATGATGAAATGATAAGTGTTTGATGATGATGAACTAAGTTAATCATGCGGGTTAAGACCAAATACAAATTGTTGGTTCATTAATTTAAAGGTGTTAACAGGTTAGCGGGAGGTCGCGGGTTCAAACTCGGACTTGGGTATTTTTTTAATGACTACTTCTTTGAGGTAGTATTACTATTACCATTATTATTATTATTATTATTATTATTATGTTAGTTACTATTATCATGATTTTTATTAATTTAGTTTACATTATTATAATTAAAATAAGTATTATGAGTTTTATTATATTTAGTATGAACATAAGTATTAGTATTAAAGTTATTATTATTATTATCATTTTTACTTTTATATTAACAATATTATTATAACAAATAAATATTTTCTATATAAGAGTATATTAATTACAACTACCCTAATATTATATATAATTATATATATTAAGATTAATTATATAAATATTTACATATTACAAGTTATTGATTTCTAATATAATATTAAACTATATAAATATTAACTATTTTAAATATATACAAATTAAATATATAAGATATATAATCTAAGATATAATATATAAATTTATTTGGATACGATTATATGTGTTAATATATATATATATATATATATATATATATATATATATATATATATATAAATGATATAGGTTCGTGAATCCAAGGCAAACCCTGCATTGTTCAGTTCGTCGTATGAATATTTTTACTACAAAATATCATATCGTGAGTTTCATTTGTTCCTTTTTAAATGCTTTTGCAATATATATTTTTGGGACTGAGAATACATGCGCTGTTTTTATAACTGTTTTACGAAATAGACACAAGTAATCGAAACTACATTCTATAGCTTGATTATTAAACCGAATATGCCCCTTTTTAGTCTGGTAATCTAAGAATTAGGGAACAGACACCCTAATTGATGTGAATCCTAAAGATAGATCTATTAGGCCCAACAAGCCCCATCCAAAGTACCGGATGCTTTAGTACTTCAAATTTATCATATCTGAAGGGATTCCCAGAATGATGGGGATATTCTATATGCATCTTATTAAGGTCGGTTACCAGGTGTTCACCATATGAATGATTTTTATCTCTATGTAGTTTGCGAAATGCCTGATATGTGTAGTGACCCGAACTTTTCCATGATTATTCCATGATTATATATTAAATGAAAACTATATTTGCATGATTAAATGTTTCCAACATGTTAAGCAATCAAACTTGTTAAGACATGATTATTTGAAATGAGTTTCATGTAGACAATTGATCACCCAAGTTGACCGGCGATTCACGAACGTTAAAACTTGTAAAAACTATATGTTAATATATATATGGACATATATGTAACGATTATCGTTGTAACGACATTTTAAAGTATATATATCATATCAAGATATATTCATTGTTGGTGATTTGCGTCACCAATATGATTTAATTGTAATGGGATTAAATTGTTAACCAAAATAACCTTGTTAAATATCGAACAAGTTTGGGGAAAGTGTGGATTGCACAATTGTTTGAACTTGTCTTGATTATGATGGGGGTTCGAGGGCAGCGCCCCCGATAGCGGGGTCCAAGGGGTGGCAACCCCTGGCGGGGTCTAAGGGGCAGAGCCCCTGGGTTAATATCGCTTTATTAAAAATGTGTTAAAAATTTGATTTTAAGATTTCAACAACATTAAATAAGATTTTTAACTAAGACACATATCAAAGTACTTCTACTTAGAAAAAATGCTTACAATTACATTTCCATTCATTTTTCATCAACAATTCTACTCGTAGTCATTCAGTATTCGTACATGTATTATATACAGCTGCTAGACGTACTTACTATGAGTATATACCAATAGGAACTAGCATGGGATTCCACTCTTGATTATGTCATGCATGACTAATCGAATTTAACTTCTACCATTAATTAGTCAACTAACTAGAGCTCCTTTTAACCACACTCACCACTCATCATTCACCACTCACCAATCAATCCATTTCACTTCCAATTCTCTTTCTAATTCTCTCTACACACACACACACACACACACACACACACACTTAGGAACGAAATTTCCAGTAAACTAATCATCATCTTCATCAAAAATTACTTCAAGAATCAAGCTATAATAATTATAGGAAGAACACTTCAAGAACACTTCAAAAATCCTTTCAAGTTTGCTAGTTTACTTTAATCTTGCAGATCCATTCCAAGTAATCATCTAAGATCAAGACACCCTTGTTAATTATAGTAGGTTATCTTTATTATTCAAGGTAATACTCATATCCAAACTTTGATTCAATTTCTATAACTATAAACTATCTTGATTCGAGTAATAATCTTACTTGAAATTGTTTTCGTGTCATTATTCTGCTTCAAGAACTTCCAAGCCATCAAAGATCCATTCAAGCTCAAGATTACTTTTGTCATTTCTAGTTGGTTTACCTACTATACTTAAGGTAGTAATAATATTCGTAACATCATTCGATTCATATATAAATAACTATCTTATTCGAAGATTTGAAAACGTAATCACTAGAACATAGTTTAGTTAATTCTAAACTTGTTCGCAAACAAAGTTAATCCTTCTAACTTGACTTTTAAAATCAACTATACACATGTTCTATATCTATATGATATGCTAACTTAATGATTTAAAACCGGAAAATATGAAAATCACCGTAAAACCGGACATACGCCGTCGTAGTAACACAGCGGGCTGTTTTGAGTTTGATAATTAAAAACTATGATAAACTTTGATTTAAAAGTTGTTCTTCTGGGAAAATGATTTTTCTTATGAACATGAAACTATATCCAAAAATCATGGTTAAACTCAAAGTGAAAGTATGTTTTTCAAAATGGTCATCAAGACGTCGTTCTTTCGACTGAAATGACTACCTCTTACAAAAATGACTTGTAACTTAAATTTCTGACTATAAACCTATACTTTTTCTATTTAGATTCATAAAATAGAGTTTAATATGAAACCATAGCAATTTGATTCACTCAAAACGGATTTAAAACGAAGAAGTTATGGGTAAAACAAGATTGGATATTTTTTTGATTGTTGTAGCTACGGGAAATATTGTAACAATTCTATACAAATCATATCCTAGCTAACTTATATTGTATTATATATGTATTCTAATATATTATGTAATCTTGGGATACCATAGACACGTATGCAAATGTTTTGACATATCATATCGACCCATGTATATATATTATTTGGAACAACCATAGACACTCTATATGCAGTAATGTTGGAGTTTGCTATACATGGCTGAGGTTGATTCCAAAAATATATATGCTTTGAGTTGTGATCTAGCCTGAGACGTGTATACACTGGGTCGTGGATTGATCCAAGATAATATATATTGATTTATTTCTGTACATCTAACTATGGACAACTAGTTGTAGGTTATTAACGAGGACAGCTGACTTAATAAGCTTAAAACATTAAAACGTATTAAAAAGTGTTGTAAATATATTTTAAGCATACTTTGATATATATGTACATATTTGTTATAGGTTCGTGAATCGACCAGTGGCCAAGTCTTACTTTCCAACGAAGTAAAAATCTGTGAAAGTGAGTTATAGTCCCACTTTTAAAATCTAATATTTTGGGATGAGAATACATGCAACTTTATAAATGTTTTACGAAATAGACACAAGTAAATGAAACTACATTATACGGGTGAATGATCAAAGCCGAATATGCCCATTTTAGCTTGGTAGCCTAAGAATTTGGGAACAGACCCCCAAATTGACGCGAATCCTAAAGATAGATCTATCGGGCCCAACAAGCTCCATTCTGGAATTTGGAATGCTTTAGTACTTTGAAATTATCATGTCCGATGGGTGTCCCGGAATGATGGGGATATTCTATATGCATCTTGTTAATGTCGGTTACCAGGTGTTCACCATATGAATGATTTTTATCTCTATGTATGGGATGTATTTAAATATGAAATCTTGTAGTCTATTATTATGATTTGATAATATATAGGTTAAACCTATAACTCACCAACATTTTTGTTGACGTTTTAAGCATGTTTATTCTCAGGTGATTATTAAGAGCTTCCGCTGTTGCATACTAAAATAAGGACAAGATTTGGAGTCCATGCTTGTATGATATTGTGTAAAAACTGCATTCAAGAAACTTATTTTTGATGTAATATATTCTTATTGTAAACCATTATGTAATGGTCGTGTGTAAACTGTGTATTTTAGATTATCATTATTTGATAAACTACGTAATGCTATTTAAACCTTTATCGATAAAATAAAGGTTATGCTTGTTTTAAAAAATGAATGCAGTCTTTGAAAAATGTCGCATATAGAGGTCAAAACCTCGTGACGAAATCAATTAATATGGAATGTTTATAATCAATATGAACGAGACATTTCAGTTGGTATCAGAGCGTTGGTCTTAGAGAACCAGAAAATTGTATTAGTGTGTCTTACCGAGTTTGTTCGGATGCATTAGTGAGTCTGGACTTCGACCGTGTTTTCTTTAAAAATGATTGCTTAACACTTTTTGTTAGAAACTATATATTATTAACATGTAAATATTATGTGATATATTATTCTCTGAACGTGTTTGATATTGTGTGATAGATGTCTACCACTAGTACAAATCTCATCGACTCACCTAATAATAATGAAGAGTCGAATATACTTTGGGAAGATTCACAAATTCCCGAAGAGGAACCGGAAGAGGAGGAACCAGAAGAAGAGGAACCGGAAGAAGAGGAACCAGAAGAGGAGGAATCGGAAGAGGAGGAACCAGAAGAAGAAGAGGTTCCGGAGGAAGAAATATTGATACCTACGGTAAATCGTTTAAATAAAAGAAAATCCTCAACCAACGGACCAAAGTTAAAAATGGTCAATGGTGTTTCAGCCGAGGAAGCAAAATATTGGGAAGATTACCAATTTTCCGATGAATCGGATCCCGATGAGGATTTCGAAGATGTTATAGAAATTACCTCGACCCAATTTAATATAGCAAAAGAAAATAATAAGGGAAAAGGTATAAAAATAGAGAAACCTAATTCTAACCCCGATGAGATTTATATGTATCGGCAACATCAGTATTTCCTAAAGTGTAACAATAACCCGGGAACCTCTAAACCATCAGGTTTTTCTAAACCATTGTGGAAAACGACGGCTCGTATTAGAGGAACACCATATATCCCTTGAAAATTAGGAAAGCAAACCAAGTCCGAAAAAGAAGAAACCAGTGATTCAGATTAGAGGGTTGTAATCATGTTGTGTATTATATGTATTGTAGTGTGTTTATACTTTTATGTTCTATGTAAAATTTCTTGTATTGTTTGTTAATTATCTTTTACGAATCTAATCCTTGTCTATTTTACAGTATAAAAACAAAATGGATGTTAAGGGTAGACAACCGAATATTTTAGAAGACCTACCAGAGGATATGATTGAGGAAATCTTGTCTAGAGTCAGTCAGAATTCATCAGCACATTTAGTTACGGCGAAATTAACTTGTCAAACATTTGAAAGACTTTCCAGAAATGCCTTAGTTTATAAAAGGCTTTCCTTTGATAGGTGGGGTATATCACATTGGGGAGACCGTAAGTTACGCTGTGTTTTCTTTAGAGTGTTAAATGCGGGGAACCCAAATGCAATTTTACGCTACGGGTTAAGAACCTATTTTGACTCAACATATCCCAACATAGGATTACGTGAGTTAGAAAGAGCTTCTAACATGCAACATAAAGAAGCATGTTATACTTACGGGTTAGTGATGTTCGCTTCTTACCAAAGTGAGAAAAAGAATATCGGGTTACAACTATTACGAAACCCTCGTCCTTTTGACAACATTACAACATGCTGCCTAGCCAATGGTCATAACGGTTACTTTTCACAAGACCAAGGATGGGGAGTCGTCTTAGTAAAACCTGAATGCATGACTTGTTTCTGGACTTATGAATTACGTGTCTTTATTTCCTTTGCTGAACAACTTGTGTATTAACTAGTTTTATCTTCAAAACTGTTCTGTATCAAAGTGTACTATATTTCATGTTATATGTAATATAGCGAAGTTGTAAGTTTGAAGAATATTTGTATGTGATATATTATTAAAATCAGTTTTTCATATGGAATTGTAGTAGTTGAATTGTATAGTAGCTACTAAGTATGAACTTAACGGGTAGGTAGTACCCGAATTTAAACTTATAAAACGCTAATATGAAGAAAAAGCTTTTATAAATAAGTTCATATAATGCTACGAGATACTATTGACTACTCTTAAATTCTATATGATTAACTCAATTCTTTTGGCTATTTTTTGAAGGAAATGGCACCGGCGACTCGTCAGAATTTGAACATGAGCGAGGAAGACTTCCGTGTTTTCCTTGCAGCAAACATAGCCGCAGTACAGGCTGTGATGCAAAATAACAATAACTCTGGATCTAACAGTGGAACTAATTCCACAAGAAATTGTGTAGGATGCACCTACAAAGAATTCACTGCCTGCAAACTTTTGGAATTTGATGGAACCGAAGGACCAATTGGATTGAAACTGTGGACCGAGAAAGTCGAATCGGTGTTTGCCATAAGTAAGTGTACTGAAGAGGACAAAGTTAAGTACGCTACGCATACCTTCACAGGTACTGCGTTAACGTGGTGGAACACCTATCTTGAACAGGTTGGACAAAATGCTGCTTACGCACTACCGTGGTCGGCATTCAAGCAATTGATGAACGAGCAGTACCGTCCTAGAAATGAATTCAATAAGCTCAAGGCAGAACTTAGAGAGTTATGAACACAAGGGTTCGACGTTACCACGTATGAACGACGATTCAAAGAGTTGTGCCTATTGTGTCCGGGAGCGTTCGAAGATGAAGAAGAGAAGATCGACGCATTTGTAAAAGGGTTACCAGTAAGGATTCAAGAAGATGTGAGGAGATGTGAGTTCACACGAGCCCGCTTCCATACAAAAGGCAAGTAGAATGGCTCATAAACTCATAAATTAGATTGAGGGAAGAATTAAAGAGCAGGCTGCCGAAGAAGCCAACACGAAACAACTCAAGAGAAAGTGGGAAGAAACCAGTGACAAGGGTCACCAATACAACAATAACAACAATTACAACCATAACCGCAACAACAATCACAACAATAACCGCAATCCTAACAATAACTACAACAAACGTCCCAACAACAACAACAACTACAACAACCGTTCCAACAACAATAACAATCCCAACAACAACCTCAATAACAACAACGGCAACAAAAACCAAAAATGCCAAAGGTGTGAAGAGTACCACCAGAATGGGTTCTGCACGACATTTTGCACCAAATGTAAAAGAACTGGCCATGGTGCGAAAAAGTGTGAGGTCTACGGACCAAATTTTAATAGAACTAAAGGAACAAATAGTGGCGAAACAAGTAATGCCGCCTTTATTTGTTATGGATGTGGAAAACCGGGCCACATTAGAAGTAATTGCCCGAATCAGGGGAATACTAATGGGCAGGGCCGCAGAAGAGTTTTCAATATTAATACGGTAGAAGCGCAGGAAGACCCGGAGCTTGTTACGGGTACGTTTCTTATTGATAATAAATCTGCTTATGTTTTATTTGATTCGGGTGCAGATAGAAGCTATATGAGTAGAGATTTTTATGCTAAGTTAAGTTGCCCATTGACGCCTTTGGATAGTAAATTTTTACTCGAATTAGCAAACGGTAAATCAATTTCAGCAGATAATATATGTTGAGATAGAGAAATTAAATCGGGTGATGAAACGTTTAAGATTGATTTAATACCAGTCGAGTTAGGGAGTTTTGATGTAATAATTGGCATGGACTGGCTGAAGAAGGTGAGAGCAGAGGTCGTTTGTTACAAAAATGCGATTCGTATTATGCGTGAAAAAGGGAAAACCTTTAATGGTGTACGGAGAAAAGAACAATGCGAAATTAAATCTTATTAGTAGTTTGAAGGTGCAAAAACTAATAAGAAAAGGTTGTTACGTTATTCTAGCACACATCAAGGAAGTTAAACCTGAAGAAAAGAACATCAGTGATGTTCCCGTCACAAAAGAATTTCCCGATGTATTTCCAAAAGAATTACCGGGATTACCCCCACATCGATCCATTGAATTTCAAATAGACCTTGTACCAGGAGCTGTACCAATAGCTCGTGCTCTATACAGACTTGCACCCAGCAAAATGAAGGAACTTTAGAGCCAATTACAAGAACTTTTAGAGCGTGGTTTCATTCGACCAAGCACATCACCGTGGGGAGCTCCTGTTTTGTTTGTCAAGAAGAAGGATGGTACATTTAGGTTGTGTATCGACTACCGAGAGTTGAACAAACTTACCATCAAGAACCGCTACCCACTATCGAGAATCAATGACTTATTTGATCAACTACAAGGCTCGTCGGTTTATTCGAAGATTGATTTACGTTCTGGGTATCATCAAATGCGGGTGAAGGAGGATGATATTCCAAAGACTGCTTTTAGGACACGTTACGGTCATTATGAATTTATGGTTATGCCATTTGGGTTGACTAACGTACCAGCTGTGTTCATGGACCTCATGAACCAAGTGTGTGGATCATACCTTGACAAGTTTTTCATTGTTTTCATCGATGACATACTTATTTACTCAAAGAATGACCAAGAGCAAAAAGAACATTTGAGAAAAGTGCTAGAGTTGTTGAGGAAAGAAAAACTGTACGCTAAGTTTTCAAAGTGTGTATTTTGGTTGGAAGAAGTTCAATTCCTCGATCACATAGTGAACAAAGAAGGTATTCAAGTGGATCCGGCAAAGATTGAAACCGTTGAAAAGTGGGAAACCCCGAAAACTCCGAAGCATATACGTCAATTTTTAGGACTAGCTGGTTACTACAGAAGATTCATCCAAGATTTTTCCAAAATAGCAAAACCCTTGACTGCATTAACGCATAAAGGGAAGAAATTTGAATGGAAAGATGAACAAGAGAAAGCGTTTCAATTGTTAAAGAAAAAGTTAACTACGGAACCTATCTTGTCATTACCTGAAGAGAATGATGATTTTGTGATATATTTCGACGCCTCAAAGCAAGGTCTCGGGTGTGTATTAATGCAATGAACGAAAGTAATTGCTTATGCGTCTAGACAATTGAAGATTCACGAACAGAATTATACGACGCATGATTTGGAATTAGGTGCGGTTGTTTTTGCATTAAAGACTTGGAGGCACTACTTATATGGGGTCAAAAGTATTATATATACCGACCACAAAAGTCTTCAACACATATTTAATCAGAAACAACTGAACATGAGGCAGCGCAGGTGGATTGAATTGTTAAATGATTACGACTTTGAGATTCGTTACCACCCGGGGAAGGCAAATGTGGTAGCCGACGCCTTGAGCAGAAAGGACAGAGAACCCATTCGAGTAAAAGCTATGAATATAATGATTCATAATAACCTTACTACTCAAATAAATGAGGCGCAACAAGGAGTTTTAAAAGAGGGAAATTTAAAGGATGAAATACCTAAAGGATCGGAGAAGCATCTTAATATTTGAGAAGACGGAACCCGGTATAGGGCTGAAAGGATTTGGGTACCAAAATTTGGAGATATGAGAGAAATGGTACTTAGAGAAGCTCATAAAACCAGATACTCAATACATCCTGGAATGGGGAAGATGTACAAGGATCTCAAGAAACATTTTTGGTGGCCGGGTATGAAAGCCGATGTTGCTAAATACGTAGGAGAGTGTTTGACGTGTTCTAAGGTCAAAGCGGAGCATCAGAAACCATCAGGTCTACTTCAACAACCCGAAATCCCGGAATGGAAATGGGAAAACATTACCATGGATTTCATCACTAAATTGCCAAGGACTGCAAGTGGTTTTGATACTATTTGGGTAATAGTTAATCATCTCACCAAATCAGCACACTTCCTGCCAATAAGAGAAGATGACAAGATGGAGAAGTTAGCACGACTGTATTTGAAGGAAGTCGTCTCCAGACATGGAATACCAATCTCTATTATCTCTGATAGGGATGGCAGATTTATTTCAAGATTCTGGCAGACATTACAGCAAGCATTAGGAACTCGTCTAGACATGAGTACTGCCTATCATCCACAAACTGATGGGCAGATCGAAAGGACGAAACAAACGGTTGAAGACATGCTACGAGCATGTGTTATTGATTTTGGAAACAGTTGGGATCGACACTTACCGTTAGCAGAATTTTCCTACAACAACAGCTACCATTCAAGCATTGAGATGGTGCCGTTTGAAGCACTTTATGGTTAAAAGTGTAGGTCTCCGATTTGTTTGAGTGAAGTGGGGGATAGACAGATTACGGGTCCGCAGATAATACAAGAAACTACCGAGAAGATCATCCAAATTCAACAACGGTTGAAAACCGCCCAAAGTAGACAAAAGAGCTACGCTGACATTAAAATAAAAGATATAGAATTTGAAATTGGAGAGATGGTCATGCTTAAAGTTGCACCTTGAAAAGGTGTTGTTCGATTTGGTAAATGAGGGAAATTAAACCCAAGGTATATTGGACCATTCAAGGTTATTGATCGCGTCGGACCAGTAGCTTACCGACTTGAGTTACCTCAACAACTCGCGGATGTACATAACACTTTCCACGTCTCGAATTTGAAGTAATGTTTTTCTAAAGAAGATCTCACTTTTCCATTAGACGAAATCCAAATCAACGAAAAACTTTAATTTATCGAAGAACCCGTTGAAATAATGGATCGTGAGGTTAAAAGACTTAAGCAAAACAAGATACCAATTGTTAAGGTTCGATGGAATGCTCGTAGAGGACCTGAGTTCACCTGGGAACGAGAAGATCAGATGAAGAAGAAATACTCGCACTTATTTCCAGAAGATGCGTCAACACTTCCAACAGCTTGAAATTTCGGGACGAAATTTATTTAACGGGTAGGTACTGTAGTGACCCGAACTTTTCCATGATTATTCCATGATTATATATTAAATGAAAACTATATTTGCATGATTAAATGTTTCCAACATGTTAAGCAATCAAACTTGTTAAGACTTGATTATTTGAAATGAGTTTCATGTAGACAATTGATCACCCAAGTTGACCGGCGATTCACGAACGTTAAAACTTGTAAAAACTATATGTTAATATATATATATATATATATGGACATATATGTAACGATTATCGTTGTAACGACATTTTAAAGTATATATATCATATCAAGATATATTCATTGTTGGTGATTTGTGTTACCAATATGATTTAATTGTAATGGGATTAAATTGTTAACCAAAATAACCTTGTTAAATATCGAACAAGTTTGGGGAAAGTGTGGAGTGTACAATTGTTTGAACTTATCTTGATTATAACGGGGGTTTGGGGGCAGCGGCCCCGATAGCGGGGTCCAAGGGGTGGCAACCCCTGGCGGGGTCTAAGGGGCAGAGCCCCTAGGTTAATATCGCTTTATTAAAAATGTGTTAAAATTTTGATTTTAAGATTTCAACAACATTAAATAAGATCGTTAACTAAGACACATATCAAAGTACTTCTACTTAGCAAAAATGCTTACAATTATATTTCCATTCAGTTTTCATCAACTATTCTACTCGTAGTCATTCAGTATTCGTACCCGTATTATACACAGCTGCTAGACGTACTTACTATGAGTATATACCAATAGGAACTTTCATGGGATTCCACTCTTGATTATGTCATGCATGACTAATCAAATTTAACTTCTACCATGAACTAGTCAACTAACTAGAGCTCCTTTTAACCCCACTCACCACTCATCATTCACCACTCACCAATCAATCCATTTCACTTTCAATTCTCTTTCTAATTCTCTCTAAACACACACACACACACACACACACTTAGGAACGAAATTTCCAGTAAACTAGTCATCATCTTCATCAGAAATTACTTCAAGAATCAAGCTATAATCATCATAGGAAGAACTCTTCAAGAACACTTCAAAAATCCTTTCAAGTTTGCTAGTTTACTTTAATCTTGCAAATCCATTCCAAGTAATCATCTAAGATCAAGACACCCTTGTTAATTACAGTAGGTTATCTTTATTATTCAAGGTAATACTCATATCCAAACTTTGATTCGATTTCTATAACTATAAACTATATTTATTCGAGTAATAATCTTACTTGAAATTGTTTTCGTGTCATTATTCTGCTTCAAGAACTTCCAAGCCATCAAAGATCCATTCAAGCTCAAGATTACTCTTGTCATTTCCAGTAGGTTTATCTACTATACTTGAGGTAGTAATGATGTTCGTAACATCATTCGATTCTTATATAAATAACTATCTTATTCGAAGATTTGAAAACGTAATCACTAGAACATAGTTTAGTTAATTCTAAACTTGTTCGCAAACAAAGTTAATCCTTCTAACTTGACTTTTAAAATCAACTAAACACATGTTCTATATCTGTATGATATGCTAACTTAATGATTTAAAATCGAAAAACACGAAAAAACACCGTAAAACCGGACATACGCCGTCGTAGTAACACTGCGGGCTGTTTTGGGTTTGATAATTAAAAACTATGATAAACTTTGATTTAAAAGTTATTCTTCTGGGAAAATTATTTTTCTTATGAACATGAAACTATATCCAAAAATCATGGTTAAACTCAAAGTGGAAGTATGTTTTTCAAAATGGTCATCAAGACGTCGTTCTTTTGACTGAAATGACTACCTCTTACAAAAACGACTTGTAACTTATATTTCTGACTATAAACCTACACTTTTTCTGTTTATATTCATAAAATAGAGTTTAATATGAAACCATAGCAATTTGATTCACTCAAAACGGATTTAAAACGAAGAAGTTATGGGTAAAACAAGATTGGATATTTTTTGATTGTTGTAGCTACGGGAAATATTGTAACAATTCTATACAAATCATATCCTAGCTAACTTATATTGTATTATACATGTATTCTAATATATTATGTAATCTTGGGATACCATAGACATGTATGCAAATGTTTTGACATATCATATCGACCCATGTATATATATTATTTGAAACAACCATAGACACTCTATATGCAGTAATGTTGGAGTTAGCTATACAGGGTTGAGGTTGATTCCAAAAATATATATGATTTGAGTTGTGATCTAGCCGAAGACGTGTATACACTGAGTCGTGGATTGATCCAAGATAATATATATATATTGATTTATTTCTGTACATCTAACTATGGACAACTAGTTGTAGGTAATTAACGAGGACAGCTGACTTAATAAGCTTAAAACATTAAAACGTATTAAAAAGTGTTGTAAATATATTTTGAACATACTTTGATATATATATGTACATATTTGTTATAGGTTCGTGAATCGACCAGTGGCCAAGTCTTACTTCCCGACGAAGTAAAAATCTGTGAAAGTGAGTTATAGTCCCACTTTTAAAATCTAATATTTTGGAATGAGAATACATGCAACTTTATAAATGTTTTACGAAATAGACACAAGTAAATGAAACTACATTATATGGGTGAATGATCGAAGCCGAATATGCCCCTTTTAGCTTGGTAGCCTAAGAATTTGGGAACAGACCCCCAAATTGACGCGAATCCTAAAGATAGATCTATCAGGCCTAACAAGCCCCATTCTGGAATTTGGAATGCTTTAGTACTTCGAAATTATCATGTCCGATGGGTGTCCCGGAATGATGGGGATATTCTATATCCATCTTGTTAATGTCGGTTGCCAGATGTTCACCATATGAATGATTTTTATCTCTATGTATGGGATGTATTGAAATATGAAATCTTGTGGTCTATTATTATGATTTGATAATATATAGGTTAAACCTATAACTCACCAACATTTTTGTTGACGTTTTAAGCATGTTTATTCTCAGGTGATTATTAAGAGCTTCCGCTGTTGCATACTAAAATAAGGACAAGATTTGGAGTCCATGCTTGTATGATATTGTGTAAAAACTGCATTCAAGAAACTTATTTTTGATGTAATATATTCTTATTGTAAACCATTATGTAATGGTCGTGTGTAAACAGTATATTTTAGATTATCATTATTTGATAATCTAAGTAATGCTTTTTAAACCTTTATCGATAAAATAAAGGTTATGCTTGTTTTAAAAAATGAATGCAGTCTTTGAAAAACGTCTCATATAGAGGTCAAAACCTCGTGACGAAATCAATTAATATGGAACGTTTATAATCAATATGAACGGGACATTTCAATATGAGATGTATATTTATGGAAAAATGAAAATCTTGTGGTCTATTAAAATAACGGAAATGAATGTTTATGATAAACTAATGAACTCACCAACCTTTTGGTTGACACTTGAAAGCATGTTTATTCTCAGGTTTGAAAGAAATCTTCCGCTGTACATTTGCTCATTTTAAAGATATTACTTGGAGTCATTCATGGCATATTTCAAAAGACCTTGCATTCGAGTCATTGAGTTCATCAAAATTATTATTAAGTCATTTATAGTTGGATATATTATGAAATGGTATGCATGCCGTCAACTTTCAATGTGATGAAAGTTTGTCTTTTAAGAACGAATGCAATGTTTGTAAAATGCATCATATAGAGGTCAAATACCTCACGATGTAATCATATGTTATTGTATTCGTCCTTATGGATTGGGACAGGTCGTCTCACTGATCTTGCTTTCGTCTTTTCCTGAAAGTTGATCTGGTACGGTAACATCGATTAGTAGTTCCATTGGAACTTCTACGCTTAAGTTTGAAGGGATGTGGGATTTTATTCTTAGTGAAGATACTCGTAGGGAGAATTTCAAGGAATCATCGGGGTCGCTCTTGAGTAATGATAGGGACATGAAGAACGATAAGGGTACAAAGAATGATAAGAATTCCAAGAAGAGGTACAAGTCTAGGGACCGAGAATATGCAGTCTATCGGAATTGCAATTAAAAGGATGACGCTTTGGTATGTTGTGTTGAAAATTCAGTTGAAGTTTGGATAATGGATTAAGGTACATCATTCCATGCTAATCCTAGCAAGAAGATGATGAATAATTTCAAGGCGTATTGAGGGAGGTGAGATTGGAGGATGACAAACATTTAGACATAAGAGGCATTGGAGACATGATTTTGAAGAAAACCTATGGATCCGATTGGATGTTGAAAGATGTGAGGTATCACATTACATTTGGTCAATTGGATAAAAAAGGTAATCACACTACATTTGATGATCGCCAGTGGCGAGTTCAAAAGGATGGTATGTCGTGGCTTCATAAAAGGGGAACTTTATACATGGTCGAGGTATTCAATGATGACGATGATGATGATGATGATGATGATGCTGAGGTTAAAATGATAAGTAATGTTCGGTCATGTTCTACTCTATGACACTGACGATCAGGGCATATAAATGAGAAGGGGATGAAGTTGCTAGTTTTAAATGGGAAGTTTCCAGATTTGAAGAAGGTGGATATCGGGTTTTGTGAACCATGTACATTAGGGAAGTAAAACAAGGTGTCATTTAGGAAATTAGGAATTGCTCCAAAGAAGGAGAAGCTTGAACTTGTCATTCAGATGTTTACGGACCTGCAACGGTCGAGTCACTTAGTGGTTCTCGCTACTATATCACCTTCATTAATGACTCCACAAGAAATGTATGATTTTACTTTCTTAAAGTAAAATCTAATGTATTTGCTACTTTTAAAAGTGTGGTGAACTGCTATGGGAAACGAAAATAACTTGAAAGGTAAGTGTTTGAAATTCTATAATGGAGGAGAATACGGTAGCAAATACTTTAAAGACTATTGTGTGGAACTTGGTATTCGTATATTGAAAACAATTATGGAAACACCAGAGCACAATGGGGTTGCCGAACGCATGAACCAGATGCTCAATGAGCAGGCTAGAAGTATGCAGTTACATGCGGGTCTACCCAAGATGTTTTGCACAGATGTCGGATGCTTATTAACAGGGGACCCTCGACACCGCTAGAGTTTCAACGTCCAGGAGAAGAATGGACAGGTAAAAAGGTGAGTTTGGCTTACTTAAGGGTTTTTTTTTATTATGGTTTGGTTGACATAGGTTATAGGTGTTGGAACAATGAGGCGAGGAAGGTGATTTTTAATAGAGATGTTACTTTTGATGAAAGCTCGTTGTATGGAACTAAGGTAACTGTTAGTTCTAATCATGATCTAGTTATGCTTAATGATTTTGTTGATGTGAATACAGGTTCATGTGGGAGTTCGAAACTACTGAATTTCCGGATGGCGATGAGGATCAAAACGATGGAGATGATTCTGAGAGTGAGGCAAGCTCCTAAAGTAGTTGGAGCTCTGGTGGTGGAAATAATGGCGATGAAACTCAATCACTGTAACCTCTTACTTCACCATTGAGACACTCAAATAGAACGCCCAAACCTACGGTTAGGTTTTCTCCATCGGCGAACCATTTTCCTTATATCCAAATGGTGAACCCAAGAGTTATTCGGAAGTAAGACAATCAGAAGAATTTGTACAGTGGAGCTTGCTATGAAAGAAGAGATAGGATCACGTATAAATAATGAGACATGGTCACTATTGAAATTACCTCATAAAAAAAAGGCGTTTCAAAACAAATGGGTCTCTCAGGTTAAATATGACTACTATTCGCTTGGTTTTAAGTATTTTAACCACCATGACATACGTATATATATATATATATATATGTATATATATATATATATATGTATATATATATATATATATATATATATATATATATATATATATATATATATATATCTAGAACTATTAGATGTAAAGACCGCGTTTCTGCATGAGGATCTTAATGAAGAGTTCTATATGGTGCAACCTATGAGCTTTGAGGTAGTTGGTAAAGAGAAGTGGGTTTTCAAATTGAAGAAAAGTCTGTATAGATTGAAACAAGCACCTCAGAAATGGTACTTGATGTTCGATAGCTCTATGGCTAGGAGAGGCTTCAGAGAAACAATTTGGATCATAGTTGTTACTTGAAGAAATTCCAGTTCTCCTACATTATATTGTTACTTTATGTTGATGACATGTTGGTTGCAGGATCTGACATGTTGGAGATCAACAAATTGAAGAGATAGTAATCTCATGAGTTCGAGATGAAAGATTTGGGGGCCGCTACAAATACTCGGTATGTCTATTACACGAAATTGGTTAGAAGGTACTTTAATTTTGTCTCAAACTAAGTATATCGAGAAAGTGTTAGCGCTATTTAACATGGAAGATTCAAAGGCAAGATCCATGCCTTTAGGGGGTACTATATTGACGAAGAGTCAATCACCTACAAATGAAATGGCTCAAGTTCCTTATGCATCAGTTGTAGGTAGTGTTATGTATACAATGGTGTGCACAAGACCAGACATAGCTCATGCGGTGGGATTTGTGAGTCACTTATGTCAAATCCAGGTAATGAGCGTTGGGAAGGAATAAAGTGGTTTTGTGCTACTTGAAAGGTACTTCTAAAATGGTGTTGCAATATACTAAAAGTGATACCATATTGAGAGGGTACGTGGATTTGGGTGGTTGTGATGATTCGGGAAAAAGCACTATAGGTTATGTTTTCACAATTGGAAAGACTGCGTTTAGTGGATATCTAGACTTCAAAAGAGTGTTGTGTTTTCAACAACGGCAGCCGGATATATGGCTACCACCAAAGTAAGCAAATAACTTATTTGGTTGAAGAATTTCATGGTGGAGTTACGACGAGTTCAACAAGATTGTAAATTGTACTGTGATAATCCTGTTGGGATTTAACAAGTTTGAAACTCTTAAAACCATTTAAGAATCATTATAAAACGGAAGCGTGTAATTATCAAATTTACTTGTCATCTTTAAACCAATTAAAGCCAAATCCCATCAAGGATCAAGTTGTAAAAATATATACTTACAATTAACAAGAAAAGAAGTGATTCAATACCTCCTCAAAACCAAGTTTGAGGGCTGTTTAGAAGGCTTAAGATGATGATGAAGATGATAGGACAATACACCAAACCACCCTTGAATTGGTTAAACCTTTATCACCTTGAAACCTAGCTTGAAACCCACTTTCTTGCCCTTGAGAAAACCGAACAGCAGCAGCAGTATTTGAGCTGAAATGATGAAGAAGATGATGGCAAATAAGCTTCTAACTTGAAGCCTCAAGTGTGTAATACCCCAAGCTATTTTACACCAACACTACCCTTAGTTTTAGTTAGGATTTAGACACTAAATGAACTAGTTTTTCCAGCTCAAAGCACTCTCTTTTTCCTCCTATATTTCGGCCAGCAGAATGTCCAAAAAGGGGAGAGAGTTGTTTGAAACTTATCACTTGAATGCCTTAGTCAATTCTTAGATTAAAGAGCCCCTTGCATGTGCATAAGGAGTGTGCATATAGAAAGCAACAACAAAGCATGGGTGGTCTTCCTTGGTTCTATAAAACCGCCACCACCCCCATATTTTATACAAAATCAGTTTTTTTTTGAAAAAAAACTTGTAATAAAATACCATGCTTATATTATGTTACTTGCATTTTATTTTGTTTTATAAACCAATTTATAAAACATAACACATCTTAATTATTTAAACCTATAAATAATTAAATCCTTTGTAAATATAAATTATCCAAGTAATTAATTTCAAGTGATAATATTTTAGAAAACCGATTTTCTAAAGTTCAAGTGTCTCATATTTACTTAATGAACCGAACGTTAAATAAATACATATAAAGTGTCGGTAAGCTTGTTATTGGGTATGACCCGACTTGGATCATAACACATTAGCCACATTAATTTAATATGTCTCTCGGGCATACGAAATACCTTCAATCTCCCACTTGCACGAGAAACATAAGAAATTAATGCAAGTGACGGATACCACCTAACGACCGTCCATCACCCCCAATATGTTATGACTTTGTGCCATTCAATAACATCATCCCTTTCGAGTACCCAACTCGAATTGATATATAGGTGAATCTTTCATTATATCCTTTCATCCTAGATGTCATGTCAAATCCAAGAGATACAGAGTGACCACTCTCTTGTAGATTTAACTTTATCAGGCCTTAGACATCTGACTCTCAACGAATAAGAGGGACAAATTCCATCTTGACTACATATGTCCTAGTTACACACTTTGTATTATACCTGAGCTCTTCCTTATGTACTACCATATTTCAGAATAGCGAAGGAAAGAATCAAGGCATAATACTCGGTGAATATCAGGACCCAATATGTATCTCAGGTCAGAGGATACGATGATATTCGCCTTTACTCAAGATTACATGTGATCAACCACAAAGGCTCCATACAGTAAATCTTGAGAGCGGGTCTTCCAATATTTGTATCCCACAAATATCTATGAACCTTGGTAGCAACCCTGCCCCACATTCAACCTATGAATGTTTACCAATCCAAGTTCATAATAGTCTAAACCTCACACTCATTCCCACAAATGTGATCGACTACGGAATTTAGAATAATAGCTTATTCATGGATAAAATATGCAAAATAGGAACTTAACTCAAAATAAATTAAACCATAATTATATTAATGAGTTTGAACCACTTCGTTCCGTTACAATACTTAAAATAGATCATGACCAATCACTAGAATATCGAAGCCCTAAGGCACAAACATGTCCTTCATGTTTTGCTCCATATAAGAGTTTCGTGAGTGGATCCGCTATGTTATGATCTGTGTGAACTTTGTGAATACATATCTTTCCCTTTTCAACTTCATCCCTAATGTAGTTGAATCTCCGCTCAATGTGACGGGTCTTTTGGTGAGCACGAGGTTCCTTGATTTGAGCAATCGCACCTTCGTTGTCACAAAAGATCTCAAGAGGGTCTTGAATGGTAGGAACCACTCCTAAGTCGTCAATGAATTTCTTCATCCATGCAGCTTCCTGAGCTGCCAATGAGGCGGCAATGTACTCCGATTCTGTAGTGGATAATGCAACAACATCCTGTTTTGAACTCTTCCAAGAGACCGCACCTCCATTTAATGTAAAGACATAACCAGATTGTGATCGAGAGTCATCTCGATCAGTTTGGAAACTCGCATCCACGTAACCTTTTACTGCAAGTTCCTCCTCACCAGACTCGTATATTAGAAACATATCCTTAGTCCTCCTAAGGTATTTCAATATACTTTTAACAGCAACCCAATGACTGTTTCCAGGGTTATTCTGGTATCTACTTGTCAAGCTGAGAGCGCATGACACATCCGGTCTAGTGCATATCATTGCATACATAATTGACCCAATAGCAGACGCGTATGGGACATTCTTCATTCTCTCCTGTTCATCTTTTGTGGTGGGGCACTGAGATGAACTGAGAAGTGTTCCTCTTTGAATAGGTACCAAACCTTTCTTAGAGTTCTCCATCTTGAACCTTTTCAAGACCTTTTCAATGTATGCACTTTGATTCAAACCTATCAATTTCTTGGATCTATTTCTGTAGATCCCAATCCCCAAAATGTATTTTGCTTCTCCAATATCCTTAATGGAGTAGCAGCTACTTAGCCAAGTCTTAACTCCTTGCATTTGTGGAATATCATTTCCAAATAATAATATATCATCCACATATAGTACAAGGAACATGACAGTGCTCCCACTAGCTTTCTTATATACACAAGCTTCATCACCATTTTTAATGAAGCCAAATTTCTCGGCTTCCTCATTAAAACGATGATTCCACATTCTAGATGCTTGTTTCAATCCGTAGATTGACTTCTTTAACTTGCATACTTTCTTAGGATATTTCGGATCGACAAAACCTTCGGGCTGAACCATATTGACATCTTCCATAAGATATCCATTTAGGAAAGCAGTTTTGACATCCATTTGCCATATTTTGTAATCATAATGAGCAGCAATGGCAAATAATATCCTAATAGACTTTAGCATTGCCACAGGCGAGAAAGTTTCATCATAATCAACCCCTTGAGTTTGAGTGAAACCTTTTGCTACAAGTCTAGCTTTATATGTATCCAAGTTTCCATGTATGTCGGTTTTCTTCTTGAAAAGCCATTTGCAATCAACTAGCTTGGAGCTAGGAGGTTGCAAAACAAGTTCCCAAACTTGATTTTCATACATGGATTGCATCTCGGCGTTCATGGATTCCTGCCATTTATCTTTATCAATCCTTGATAAAGCATCTTCGTAGTTTGTCGGTTCATCCAAATCAACCGTATAGCAACCATCCACGAGAAACCCATATCTCTCGGGAGGATTACTAATCCTACTAGATCTTCGAACGTCTTGTGTACCTTGATCATCCACTTGATCATTTTCAACATCCTCATGTTGAGTACTAGTGCCAACCAATTGTGTATCATTGGTTTGATCTTGTACCTCTACAAGATCTATCTTCCTTTCACCATCACCTTCCATAAGGAACTTGGTTTCAAGGAATTCCGCTTTCCGAGCAATAAATACCGTTTGCTCGGATGGATCATAGAAGTAATACCCCATGTCATCTTTGGGATATCCTATGAAGATACACTTTGTGGATCGAGCATGTAGCTTATTAGCTACATATTGCTTAGGATAAGCTTCACATCCCCATACTTTCAAGTATGAAAGAGAAGGAGGTTTTCCAAACCACATCTCATGAGGAGTTCGTTCCACTTTCTTGGTTGGGGCCATATTTAAAATACGAACCGCGGAGCTTAGACAATAACCCCAAAATGATAGAGGTAACGAGCTTCTTGCCATCATAGATCGAACCATATCCATTAGGGTTCTGTTCCTCCTTTCGGAAACTCCATTAAGTTGGGGTGTTCCGGGTGGAGTAAGTTGTGAGATAATCCCACAACTCCTAAGATGATCTTGGAAGGCATCGCTTAGGTATTCACCTCCTCTATCGGTACGAAGTACCTTAATTGTCCTATTGAGTTGATTTTGTACTTCGTTTTGATATTCTTTGAATGCTTCAAACGTTTCGTCCTTGTGTCTTAATAAGTAGACATATCCGAAACGACTGAAGTCATCAATGAAAGTAACGAAGTATCTTTCACCATTCCTAGTCATGGGCTTAAAAGGTCCACATACATCCGAATGTATTAATCCTAATAAGTCTTTAGCCCTTTCATAGGTCCCTTTGAAAGGTGCTTTAGTCATTTTGCCTTGTAAACAAGATTCGCACACATCAAACGAGTCCAGTTCATTTGATTTCAACAGGCCATTCTTTTGAAGTGTATGCATTCGATTCTTGTTTATGTGACCAAGACGACAATGCCATAAGTAGGAATCACTCAAATCCATTTTGAGCTTCTTGGTGCTTGCTTGGTATATTGAGCTATCGAATGATGTGCTATCATGAACCAATTCATAAATACCATTCAAAGGCGAGGCCTTAAAATAGAACATATCATTCAAAAAGACATGGATATCATCATTAATAAAATTAAGATTAAAACCACAATGTCTTAAACGGGAAACAGAAATAATGTTTCGTGTTAAATCAGGTGCATACAAAACATTTTCTAAATTAAGTTCCAATCCGCTTGGAAGTTTCAAAATAAAATCTCCTTGAGCTTTAACATGCACCTTTGCACCATTGCCCATATAGAGACTTGATGTTCCCGCCTTGTGATCACTTCTTTTGAACCCCTGCAAAGAATTGCAAATATGAGTTCCACATCCAGTGTCTAATACCCATATATTAGAAGAAGTAATACTAAGCTCTATATATACCATATATATATTACCTGAGGTTTGTCCTGCATCCCTCTTGTCCTTCAACTCCTTAAGATAGACCGGACAGTTTCGTTTCCAATGACCCATCTCACCACAACCGAAACATGGGTCTTCCTTGGGGCTTGTCTTCTCGGCTACCTTTTGCTTCTTAGCCTTGTTGATGGTTGGGGTAACCATCTTCCCCTTCCCTTTGCCTTGATAGGCGGGTCCTTTTCTCTTAGCCACCTTTGGCTTAGAGGTGTTACCTTTGGATCCACCTTGATCGATTGCTAACACGGGTAAAGCCCTTTTACCCATGCTAGTTTCCGCCGTTCTAAGCATACCGTGAAGCTCACCTATGCTCTTATCCATCCCATTCATATTGTAATTAATTACAAATTGATCAAACCTTTTTGATAGGGAGTTAAGGATAAGATCGGTGGCTAACTCATTTGATATGTTTAGGTTAAGGCGGTTAGCACGATCAATAAGGCTCTTCATCTTAAGCACATAAGATGAAACCGATTGGGTATCGTCCATACGACAAGCATGTAGCGCCCGAACGGTCTCGAAACGCTCAACACGCGCTTGTTGAAGGAACATCTCCTTCAATTACGTTATCATGTCGTATGCACTATGATGCTCGAAATCCTTTTGGAGTTCGGGAATCATTGTCCCAAGCATTAGGCATGAGACTTGAAGGGAGTCGTGGCAATACTTATCGTAAGAGGCCATTGCTTCCACATCATTCTCATCCGGTTGATCGGGAATGGGGTCCTCAAGTATATACGCTTTATCCTCTTGTTTGAGGACAATCCGAAGATTGCGGAACCAATCCATAAAGTTTGTATGGTTGAGTTTGTCTTTCTCTAAGAGAGACCTTAATGATAGGTTGTTCATGTTAAGTGGTGCGTTTTGAATGTTGTTGTTGTTATTGGCGGCCATCTACAAAATTAACAAAGTTCGTTTAAGTATCGATTTTTAATTTAACATTCAATACCCTTTTAATCCAATTGATATATTAAATTTTAGAATCCAACGGTAAACCAAATTTCGGTTAGGTGACCTTTATCCCGTTATTTGATTTAGCTAGGTAGTCATTATATGACAATTGCAATCCTTTTGCAACTTCTAATGTATGGGATCATGCAATCCTTTTGCATGGCATATTTATCCCATCAACGCCTATTTGTTCCTCATGCTTCGGTGACCCTAAGTTCATGATTCCCAAATCAAGTCGTCCTACTTGTGTAAACGTGTAAACTTAACATACAAGTGGTTAGGTGACCTTTATCCCACAAGCATGCGAAATTCACCTTAATCATATTAGTTTGTTCATGATGGTTAGGTGACCTTTATCCCATCATGAGTTCCCTAACATGCTTAAGTGTCACACAAAAGGATGGCGTTAAACTTGTTATCCTTGTTTGTAAAAGGGATTTTAAGTTTTCGTTTATTCTAGTTTGAGAAAACTTTTATGCCATACACCAACATGCATTTAGTGTATGGTACTTATGAAAAACCATTTTCATGTCTTGTAATTAGCCAATTACTTGATATAAACCATTTTATATGTATGATCCTTATCATGCTCTTAATAACCGATTATTAATGTCCTTTTAGCCATTTTTAATTTAACCATTTAAATTGACGTTTTGCATGTCGTTAATATGTCTAATTTAACCAATTAAATTGTCGTTTTCTAGTTGTTGACATGTGTGATTAACTTGTAGCATACAAACATACAATCCACATAATCATACAAAACAACCACGCATGCAAAATCATATGTTCACAATCAAGCCATTTTGGTGGACATTTGTTTAGCCAAAAACAAATGCCACCGATGAAGGGGTTATAACACAAAGTAGGAGATTTTAAATCTCCCACTTAATCTTGCATCCAAATGCTTCTTCATGTGTTCTTCAAGTCTTCATCATCTTCATTATTTTACAAAATATATCCTAATACATTTTGTCTAGAAAATGAAAATACCACCTATTCTCCTTTACATACCAAATATAAAATGAATTACATAACAAATGAATGAATTATTACAAACCAATTGAATAATTATTACATGCCATTTGAATGAATAATAATACATACCAAATGAATCATAAATCAACCAAACACACATGCATGCAACACAAGGTCAAGGCTAGGATTGTGAACATTAACATGCAACCAAATATGAACCAAATGGAAGAGCCCAAACCCACTTTTGGACTTCAAACAATTCGGCTCATTTCATAAACCCACCCAAATCCAACAATTTTTGCATTCTTCTTTCATGCATGTACTTAGAATGCAAAGTTGATGGGTTTTAAAACAACAATTCGAAGCATATTTCAACAACTTCGGCTCTAGATACCATTGTTGGGATTTACCAAGTTTGAAACTCTTAAAACCATTTAAGAATCATTATAAAACGGAAGCGTGTAATTATCAAATTTACTTGTCATCTTTAAACCAATTAAAGCCAAATCCCATCAAGGATCAAGTTGTAAAAATATATACTTACAATTAACAAGAAAAGAAGTGATTCAATACCTCCTCAAAACCAAGTTTGAGGGCTGTTTAGAAGGCTTAAGATGATGATGAAGATGATAGGACAATACACCAAACCACCCTTGAATTGGTTAAACCTTTATCACCTTGAAACCTAGCTTAAAACCCACTTTCTTGCCCTTGAGAAAACCGAACAGCAGCAGCAGTATTTGAGCTGAAATGATGAAGAAGATGATGGCAAATAAGCTTCTAACTTGAAGCCTCAAGTGTGTAATACCCCAAGCTCTTTTACACCAACACTACCCTTAGTTTTAGTTAGGATTTAGACACTAAATGAACTAGTTTTTCCAGCTCAAAGCACTCTCTTTTTCCTCCTATATTTCGGCCAGCAGAATGTCCAAAAAGGGGAGAGAGTTGTTTGAAACTTATCACTTGAATGCCTTAGTCAATTCTTAGATTAAAGAGCCCCTTGCATGTGCATAAAGAGTGTGCATATAGAAAGCAACAACAAAGCATGGGTGGTCTTCCTTGGTTCTATAAAACCGCCACCACCCCCATATTTTATACAAAATCAGTTTTTTTTTGAAAAAAAACTTGTAATAAAATACCATGCTTATATTATGTTACTTGCATTTTATTTTGTTTTATAAACCAATTTATAAAACATAACACATCTTAATTATTTAAACCTATAAATAATTAAATCCTTTGTAAATATAAATTATCCAAGTAATTAATTTCAAGTGATAATATTTTAGAAAACCGATTTTCTAAAGTTCAAGTGTCGCGTATTTACTTAATGAACCGAACGTTAAATAAATACATATAAAGTGTCGGTAAGCTTGTTATTGGGTATGACCCGACTTGGATCATAACACATTAGCCACATTAATTTAATATGTCTCTCGGGCATACGAAATACCTTCAAATCCAAGTTCTATTAATCTAGGGAAGAACCCGGTGTTTCATGGTCGTACAAAACAAAATTAAACAAAGGTATCATTTTATTCACGAACTCATAAATGAAAGTACTTTATTTGTTGCTAAAATACCTGGTACGGAGAATCATGCTCAAGTGTGTACTAAGGTGGTTACGATTGGAAAGTTGAAGCTTTGAATACCTTCAACTAGTCTTATTATAAACTTATGTAAGAAGGCGTTGGCTAGAGAATTTAAGGGCTATTGATTTGATCTCGACAAGTAGTTTTTAAGACCTTGTATCAAAATTTTGCTCTTCCATCGATATTGAGTTTACGTGTCCCATGTTTGATTGGTAGTATAAAAGGTGATTCGACATTCTTGGTTCGAATGAATGTATTTTGGCTTGACGATTTGACAAGATTGGGTTTATTCAATGTTCAAGTAGGAGATTATTGTGGTGTGAATCTAGAACAAAACAAGTCACAAGGAAAAAGAAATCGGGATCAAAAATCCCGATCCAAGTGGGATCGTTTTCTTAGGTGGGAGCAGATATCATGATCCAAGTAGGATCATTTGCTTTGCTGGCAGCAGAAATCCTGATCCAAGTGGGATCATCCTGACTTGAAAAACAAGTTAAAAAACAAATTTTTAGTTTATTTTTGGTTTCGGATTTGATTTCTACCTTCTAGGCTTCATATATATCAAACCTTATTGTATTGTAACCCTTAAGCACAAAATCAATACAATTACTCTTTACTTGGCCGTTGACTAAAGCAATCACAACGATTACTTATAACCACGTAATATTTTATGTTTTTTACTTTTCTTTCATTATTTTGTCTATTTGTTGTTTGTGGGATCGCCATATGTGATTGGGGTCCATAAATTCCCAACATGCCTCACTTACTTTAAGCAGAAAATACTCTATGGTCCTCACCGAATGAAATAGAGATAACAAGTCTAGTGACATTTTGTGAAATGCCCCGTTCATATACATTATAAACGATTCATAATAGTTGATTACATTGCGAGGTATTTGACCTCTATATAATACATTTTACAAACATTGCATTCGTTTTTAAAAGACAAACTTTCTTTACATTGAAAGTTGATGGCATGCTTACCATTTCATAATACATCCAACTATAATTGACTTAATAATAATCTTGATGAACTCAACGACTCGAATGCAACGTCTTTCGAAATATGCCATGAATGACTCCAAGTAATATCCTTAAAATGAGCTAATGCACAGCGGAAGATTTCTTTAATACCTGAGAATAAACATACTTTAAAGTGTTAACCAAAAGGTTGGTGAGTTCATTAGTTTATCGTAATCAATCATTTCCATAATTTTAATAGACCACAAGATTTCATTTATTCAATAATCATACACTCGCAAGTGTTTAAAATTCATTCATATGGATTGAACACCTGGTAACCGACATTAACAAAATGCATCTAGAATATCCCCAAATATATAAACATCGAAGTACTAAAGCAGTTCAAATTCTCTGACTGGGGCGTGTCAAAGCCCATAGATCTATCTTTAGGATTCGGGTCAATTGGTGGCAATTATAATAAACACCAATTCTTAGGCTACCAAGTTCAACAAGAGCGATATTCGGTAAAACATTTATAAAAGCAGCGCATGTATTCTCAGTCCCAAAAATATATATTGCAAAAGCATTTATAAAGGGAGCAAATGAAACTCACTATACTGTATTTCGTAGTAAAAATACATATGACATCATTGAACAAGTGCAAGGTTGACCTCGAATTCATGAACCTATATTAAGTATATATATTTATATATTGGTCAATATCTGTCTAACAAATTCAGGTCAAGTCGTAGTGTATCACAATCCTAATGCTCGAGATTATCATGCAAAAGTCAACAAAAATCAATTTGACCAAAAATGACTTCCAAAAATTCATACGTGTTTATTACATAGCTTAAATATAGTTGTTATATATATTTAAATATATTTATCAAATTTTATTAGAGTAAATAATAATACAAGTCATTTATTAATAAATAAAAATTTATATTAAAATTTATATATAAAAATATACTTTTATATATTTTAAGTAATAAAATTTATACAGTTCACTCAATATTATAAAAAATGCTGGTATGTATTATTAATGTAATTATATTACGTGTGGTAAAAATATCTTTTAATCACATATTTTTTTGATAAAATAATATTGATAATAATAATAATAAGTAACAGTTGTATTATTTTGTAATAATAATAATAATAATAATAATAATAATAATAATAATAATAATAATAATAATAATAATAATAATAATAATAATAATAATAATAATAAAAATTATTCTACTAATAATAATAACAATATTTATATTTACAAATGATGATATTAATTATGATAAAATGATAATTCTACTCATGATAATTTTAACGATACTTTTTAATATTAACTGTAATAATAATAATATCTTATATAATAGTAATAATTCTAATCAAAATGATAATTTTTAATATACTAAAATGATAATAAAAATGATATTTTATAATAACAATGACATTTCTATTAAAATGATAATTTTAATATAAATGATAGTTTTAATATAAATGATACTTTTAATAAGAATAATAATGATAAAAATAATGAAAAAGGATATTTTTCTCTTAAATCAATATCATACAATATTTTAATTTCATCATGATACTTATACTCGCTATTTCCTAATCGATTTGTTTAATAGTTTTTAGTCCTTTTTTAAATCGCATTCATAATATTGATAATAATATTAGTCATAATAATTAGATGATACTAATGCGAGTTTTAATTGATAATGATACTAGTAATAATAAATATTAATGATAAAACTAATAATAATATTAATATTATCAATAATATTAACAATAACTTTTAATGATAATAACTATAGTAATAACAATAACAATTTTTAATGATAATATTTATACTAATAATGATAATGATAATAATAATAATTATTATTATTTAGATAATAATAATAACGACGATAATAACGACGATAGTAATAATAATAATTATTTTAACAATAAAACTTAAAATTATAGATAATTCAATTGACTACATCTTTTAATCCGTTCATCGAAACTATTCGATATCTAAATGAAAAGTTATTGATTTTTTGCCAGCTTTCCAACTACATGCATATCATATACCTTATCTCAGTAGTATGTGTATTAAACTCATGATCTATCATAAACTATTTAATGACGAAATTAAACATACAAGCATGTATAATTATATATATACTCGAGCAGTAGTCAGAGATACATTACTAATATATAAAAGTTAATTTATGAGTGCTCACGTATCAATATTGTGATTCAATATTGCAGGAAAGTATGTAGACGCAACGGATATGATAAACACTAGTTTGACCTCATGAGCATACTCCCGAACATTATCCATAATCTCCATAGCTATAACCCATAATTTTCTTAGCCCTATCCCGCTCGTAAAACCCATTTTGAAAACATGCGAGCAGAACCTCGTCGTAGTATTTTATGTATACTAATAATATCTTGAAATAATACAGAGTATATATATATATATATATATATATATATATATATATATATATATATATATATATATATATATATATATATATATATGTAAATCGATTGAGAGAGTTTAGAAAAATATATTTTCAAGTTTCTATGAAATAATGAAACCTATTAAAAATTCTATTTATAATAGATTTTTGAATTATTAAAGTGAATTATTAAAGTATGAATTATTAAAGTGAATTATTAAAGTATGAATTATTAAAGTGAATTATTAAAGTATTAATTATTAAAGTATGAATTATTCAAGTGAATTATTAAAGTTAAAGTAAAGTAAAAATAAAGTAAAGGTAAAGTTAAAGTATAGTAAAAGTATAAAACTATGTACGTATAATACGCATATAAATATATATAATATTAATTTAATTCGTTATATATATTTAATAAAATAAAATATAAATATTGTTATCTTTATCATACTGGTTAAGTAATGAGTTGTCAAAAGTGGTTCTAGATATGTATAAAAGTTATATACGTTTTAATAATAAATAAGTTCTTTTTAAACTGAAAACGTTTTTGTACGTCTGAAACTAAATCAAATAAATATGATAATTTTGTTTTCCAAAACTAAATATATTTAAGAATCATTTTGTTAAAAGGTTAAAATAATGGAAATCGTTATATCATAAAACGTTTTAGAAAAGTAGAATTATATATATTTATAATAGATTTCAAGTTTTTAAATTATAGTCTGTTGGTGAAGCATGGGATAAAGTCCACAGGTTAAATAAACATATGAAATCATCTTAATGAAAAATGTCGAGTAACTTAACTTGTCTATATCCAACATCTAACTTATTTACACTCCACGTTCTTACTTTCATATTAAATAAAATGAAAGTTAACATAGTTATCTTATCAAAGTCACTAGGAAAATATTATAAAACATGAATTGGAAATTAAACAGGAATCTCTACTAACCCTTGTCTAGTTTCCGTTAATTGACATATTTGTTCTTACTTATAAATCACTTTACCATTTTCCGAATGTTATCAAAAAGAATAGATTTCTTAAATCACATTGGACCTCATAACATAGACCCGTAATCATATCACAATGTATCTGATAATTCAATAATTTGATATTATCTTTTAATTCCGTCGATAAATATATTAAACATATATTGAAACAAATACGTTCATATAAAATATTATACATCTAATACTTTGTTAACATTTTCAATTAATATAACTATATATTATATATACATATCTATATACACATAAATGTTCGTGAATCGTCGAGCACAGTCAAAGGGTAATTGATTACATGAATATAGTTCCAAAACTTTTTGAGACTCAACATTACAGACTTTGCTTATCGTGTCGAAATAATATAAAGATTAAGTTTAAATTTGGTCGAAAATTTTCGGGTTGTCACATTTTGGCATATAAAACATTTTGTATTTGACTTCGGATCAATTTATCTAGGTCCAACGTATCCGACTGAGGATTAAATGAAGAATAAATTGTTGATATGGCCATTGTCACTCGTTGTTCGGATAGTTTTCACACAACATTATCTCGGCTTGCCTATTGAATCTAATGTAAATATACTTCGTAAATAGAATATACTTTAGAATTTAGAATGGCAATTCACCTCCACCACAATTAATATAAAGAGTATAATATGAATATATTGCGTAATTATAATATCTTGGTTGATCGGTTCGGAAACTAAGTTTTCTTCTTTGAAAGATAATATACCTTCAGTGGAAAATTAATGCTGATTGAACTGGTTCTGAAGAGCGTCGCGATAACTTACATGTCACTCTCAAATTTGCGAAGAGAGTCATAATGCTATTAGATGTTTTCAAGCATTTTTTGGAGGCACTTTATATTCTCATAAAATTGTTGGGTTTTTTATTTGGTTTCCAATTATGTGGTTAGCCCAAGCCCAACAAATTAAGCCCAATTGATTGTTTGACTTGGTCAACCATCAAGGGGCATCTTTAATTTGAAGTTGTGCAGCTGTATTCATAAAAGAGTGCAGAGAGATAGATCAAGAAATTGTGTGAAACCCCAATTCCCGTCTACAGTGACAGCAGGCCAGAAAACCTTCGATCCCCGGAGATCCGACCGTTGAATCTTCTTCATTTTTGGGCTGTGTCTTCCTGACATCAGTGCCAACATTTTCAACCGTTGAATTCGTCTCAAGTGGTCTGTAGCTCGAGTTACATCAGGTCGAACAGTAGCAGAATTTTGGGTGATGAAATTCTTCTTTTGTCTTTAATTGTTTCATATACTTGTTGATTATTGTTGTTCAAGAGTATGATGATGTTGTATACCTCTAGTTGATCTAGAGAAGGATTATTGTATTGCTCTCTTTGTTGATGATAGTGGAATTTAAGTGGCTTACGAGTCCCGTGGTTTTTACTCTCGATTTTGAGAGGTTTTCCACGTAAAAAATCTCGTGTTTTAGTGTGTGCTTGATTATTGTTTTGCTACTGATTTGGAACAGATTTGGGGACTGATTTGGGTTGGTTTTGATATAGCTTGTTTGTTAGTTTCCTCACGGGTTCATACGGGTCGGGAAATGCTTGTCAAACGGGTTTGTTTCCGCTTTGTAGATTGCCCGTTGTGATTATTTTCCAATCAAATTGGTATCAGAGCTAGGTTATTTGATTTGACTTGTGTGAAAGATGGAAGCTAATACAAGTAAAATGATTAGTTTAAATGGTTCAAATTATCATGTTTGGAAAGGTAAAATGGAGGATCTTCTTTATGTGAAAGATTATTATTTGCCTGTTTTTACTGAAGATAAACCTGAGGAAAAATCTGATGCTCAATGGAAAATTTTGCATAGACAAGTATGTGGGTATATTCGGCAGTGGGTTGATGATAATGTTGTGAATCATATTACTGGGGAGACTGATGCTAAAGCCTTATGGAAAAAGCTTGAGCAGTTATATGAACGAAAGACTGGGAATAACAAGTTGTTCTTAATTAAGCAGATGATGGCTTTGAAGTATCATGATGGGACTCCTATTACAGATCACCTAAATGCATATCAGGGTATTATAAATCAGCTTGCAGGTATGGGTATCAAGTTTGAGGATGAGATTCAGGGTCTCTGGTTACTTGGTACATTACCGGACTCTTGGGAGACTTTTAGGACATCTTTGTCCAACTCTGCACCGAATGGTACTATCACCATGGAATTGGCTAAGGGTAGTATTTTGAATGAAGAGATGAGAAGAAAGTCACAAGGTTCCTCTTCACAGTCAGATATCTTGGTCACAGAAACGCGGGGGAGAAGTCATAGTAGAGGTCAGGGTAAAAGAGGCAATCATCGTAGCAGCTCACGCAAAGGCAAATTTGCTAACGTTGAGTGTTATAATTGTCATGAAAAGGGGCACACAAAGTGGTATTGTCCAAAGTTGAAGAATGAGAAGAAAAAGGCATATGACAAGAATAAACAAAAGAAAAGTGATGGTGGTGATGATGATAAGGTTGAAGTTAACGCTATCACAGATGAGTTCTTTGTTTGTATTGATTATGATATGATCAATCTTACTCATGATGACACGAGTTGGATTGTTGATAGTGGTGCTACATGTCATGTTGCAATTTGTAGAGATCACTTCTCATCTTACACTCCAGGTGACTATGGATTTGCTAGGATGGGTAATGCCGGGTTATCAAAGATCGTTGGTATTGGAGATGTTTGTTTGAAATTTGACACGGGAATGGAGTTAGTTTTGCATAATGTAAAACATGTTCCGGATATGAGACTTAATGTTATTTCAACAGGCATTCTTGATGATGATGGTTATTATAACGGTTTTGGTAATGGTATTTGGAAACTAACTCTTGGTTCTATGATAGTGGGAAGAGGCAAGAAAGACTCAAGATTATACATCACGCGTCCGAAGATCATCCAGAACATTGTTAACGCAGTGGACAATGTTGATTCTACTGAGTTGTGGCATAAAAGACTTGGCCACATGAGTGAAAAGGGGATGTCTATCTTGTTCAAGAAGAATGTGTTGTCGGGTGTTAGTGGTATTGATTTGAGTAAGTGTTCTCACTGTTTGGCAGGGAAACAGACCAGAGTTGCGTTTAAGAGTCATTCTCCTTTTCGAATGGAGAACGTACTTGATCTAGTTCATTCGGATGTTTGTGGGCCTATGAAGACTAGGACACTTGGTGGATGTTCCTACTTTGTTACATTCATCGATGATCATTCCAGGAAGGTGTGGGTTTATACCTTAAAGTCAAAGGATCAAGTATTTGAAAAGTTTAAAGAATTTCATATACTAGTTGAAAGGCAAACGGGAAAGAAACTCAAGTGTATTCGGACTGATAATGGCGGTGAATACATTGGCAGATTTGATGCTTACTGTAAGGAGAATGGTATTCGGCATCAAAAGACTCCACCAAAGACACCTCAGTTGAATGGCTTAGCAGAGAGGATGAACAGAACTTTGGTTGAGAGAGTTAGATGTTTGCTTTCACATGCAGGGTTGTCCGATTCCTTTTGGGGTGAGGCTTTAAATACGGCAGTTCATATTATTAATCTAACCCCTTGTGTTCCTTTGCGTTTTGATGTTCCTAACAGGGTTTGGAGCGGCAAAGATGTTTCTTACCGTCATTTACGAGTTTTTGGATGTAAAGCTTTTGTTCATGTTCCCAAAGATGAGAGGTCAAAGCTTGATATGAAGACTAAGCCATGTGTATTCCTCGACTATGGTGAAGATGATTTTGGGTACAGGTTATATGATCCAGTTCAGAAGAAACTTGTACGAAGCCGAGATGTTGTTTTTACAGAAGATCAGATGTTAAAAGATGTTGAGAAGACAGATTCAGTTCCTCAAACTAGTGCTGATCTTGTTGATTTGGATCCAGTTACTCCACAACATGTTGGAGATGATGTTCATAATGATGAACATGGTACTGATGATGATTATGCTCCGGAGCAGGTAGAGATTCCAGTACCAGATGTGCCCCCATTTGTCCCACTTAGGCGGTCTACCCGAGACCGTCATCCTTCTGTTAGATATTCTGCTGATGAGTATGTATTAGTTACTGATGGGGGAGAGCCAGAATGTTATTCAGAAGCAATGAAAGATGAGCATAAGAAAGAGTGGGGTGAAGCTATGCAAGATGAGATGAATTCCTTGCATGAGAACAATACTTATGAGCTGGTGAAGTTACCTAAAGGCAAGAGAGCTTTGAGAAACAAATGGGTATTCAAAGTGAAGACAGATGAGCTTACTTCACAACCAAGGTACAAAGCTAGGTTAGTCGTTAAAGGATTCAGCCAGAAAAAGGGTATTGATTTTGATGAGATTTTCTCACCGGTTGTGAAGATGGGATCTATTCGAGTGGTTCTTGGATTAGCTGCTAGTCTTGATCTTGAGGTTGAACAGATGGATGTCAAGACTGCTTTTCTTCACGGTGATTTGGATAAGGAAATCTACATGATGCAACCTGAAGGTTTTCGGGTTAAGGGTAAAAAAAATTATGTTTGTAGACTTCAGAAAAGTTTATATGGGTTGAAGCAAGCACCGAGACAGTGGTATAAGAAGTTTGAGTCGGTTATAGGAAAGCAAGGCTACCGAAAGACAACTTCAGATCATTGTGTTTTCTTTCAGAGGTTTGGTGATGATGATTTCATCATATTGTTGTTATACGTTGATGATATGTTAATTGTTGGTAAAAATATTAAAAGAATTGCGCAGTTGAAGCGAGAATTGAGCAAGTCTTTTGCTATGAAAGACTTGGGGCCAGCAAAACAGATTCTTGGCATTCGGATTTCTAGAGATAGAGGTGCTAAGACGTTACATATATCACAAGAGCAATACATTGAAAAGGTGCTAAGTAGATTCAACATGAAGAATGCTAAAGTGGTTAGTTCCCCTCTTACAAACAACTTTAAGCTAACAGAAAGAGATTGTCCTACTTCAAAGGAGGATGTTGAGGAGATGGATATAGTTCCATATGCGTCAGCAGTTGGTAGCTTGATGTATGCTATGGTGTGTACTAGGCCAGATATAGCTCATGCGGTAAGTGTTGTTAGTCGGTTTATGTCAAATCCGGGTAAGAAGCATTGGGAAGCGGTTAAATGGATTATGAGATACTTACGAGGTACTTCAAAGTTAGGTATCACATTCGGAAATGGAGAGCCGGTGCTTGTTGGTTATACAGACTCAGATATGGCAGGAAACAAAGATAACATGAAATCCACTTCTGGATATTTGATGACTTTCGCAGGGGGAGCAGTTTCATGGCAATCAAGGTTACAAAAGTGTGTTGCATTGTCTACAACCGAGGCTGAGTATATGGCAGCAACAGAAGCGTACAAAGAACTATTGTGGATGAAAAGGTTTCTACAAGATCTTGGGTTTAAGCAATCACGATATGTGGTTCTTTGTGATAATGAGAGTGCGATTCATTTGGCTAGAAATTCTATGTATCATAAGCGGACAAAACATATAGATGTGCGGTATCATTGGATTAGAGAACGTCTTGAAGATGGTTCGTTTGAACTTGATAAAGTTCATACCGATGATAATGGTTCCGACATGTTCACAAATGCTTTAGCAAGTGAGAAGCTTAAGGTATGTTGCTCGATCGCCGGGATGGCGATACCTTCCTCATAATTGGAAAGGGGGAGATTTGTTGGGTTTTTTATTTGGTTTCCAATTATGTGGTTAGCCCAAGCCCAACAAATTAAGCCCAATTGATTGTTTGACTTGGTCAACCATCAAGGGGCATCTTTAATTTGAAGTTGTGCAGCTGTATTCACAAAAGAGTGCAGAGAGATAGATCAAGAAATTGTGTGAAACCCCAATTCCCGTCTACAGTGACAGCAGGCCAGAAAACCTTCGATCCCCGGAGATCCGACCGTTGAATCTTCTTCATTTTTGGGCTGTGTCTTCCTGACATCAGTGCCAACATTTTCAACCGTTGAATTCGTCTCAAGTGGTCTGTAGCTCGAGTTACATCAGGTCGAACAGTAGCAGAATTTTGGGTGATGAAATTCTTCTTTTGTCTTTAATTGTTTCATATACTTGTTGATTATTGTTGTTCAAGAGTATGATGATATTGTATACCTCTAGTTGATCTAGAGAAGGATTATTGTATTGCTCTCTTTGTTGATGATAGTGGAATTTAAGTGGCTTACGAGTCCCGTGGTTTTTACTCTCGATTTTGAGAGGTTTTCCACGTAAAAAGTCTCGTGTTTTAGTGTGTGCTTGATTATTGTTTTGCTACTGATTTGGAACAGATTTGGGGACTGATTTGGGTTGGTTTTGATATAGCTTGTTTGTTAGTTTCCTCACGGGTTCATACGGGTCGGGAAATGCTTGTCAAACGGGTTTGTTTCCGCTTTGTAGATTGGCCGTTGTGATTATTTTCCAATCAAAAATACCATAGGTGAAATGAGAGGATGTACTTTCAAGTCAATCCCACGAGCCTCTTATCCGTTATCATTCAATTAAGGTGGGGTATCAGATCAAAATAAAGAATTCACATTGGGTTCAAGGATAATCATGCTCGAACTAGAACATATATAGTTGCTTCATATGCTACACCCGATAATAAACATATTCTATACATGAAAAGTGTTAATTATACATTAGGTAATGGCTCTTCAACGCGATTTTGAAAAGACATTTGGATCAAATCCACTTCTCTTAATATTTTGTATTCTAGAATTTGTTTCTTGTTTTAAATGCATCTATTTTTTTCTTTGATAGATTTTACAACGGCTCATAGATATGGCTTAGGTCTACACAATTAGTAGGGAGTAGAAACTTTGAAGCATTAGAATACTTACATGTGTTTCGTAAAAGTTTACTTCATATTTTATAATGACCTCGACTCATGGTCTCGGTCGATTTCTACTTATGGTTCTTTCTAAGTTAAAAATACCAGTATGCATGCACGTTGATGTAACACAGTGATTAGGGCCTAGTGGTTAGTGATCATTTTACCCTTACTTTTTCTTAATTATTAATAATGGTGTAATAATAAATTATGTATTTATAATTTTTTTTATACAAGTGTCACAGAAAATATCTGTTTATTTATATTCGACTTCGTCAGGCGGCCGCCTAACACGAGCATTGTGTTTTAGATAACGATTAAATACGCATGTGGGTTGAGAGGTCGGTTTCCCTCCTAAGGAGGAAACCTAAATTGCTTATTACTCTCCATTCTCTTTGTTTCCCTTTACGAAAACTTGGAGAACACAAATCCTAGCTAACATTTTGCTCTCAAATCTCCAACATTGAATTTGTTATTTGCAGACTTTTAATTTCGTGGATTTATTCTTGTGATTTTCAGAATCAAAACAACATAAAATATGTCTGATTTGAATAGTTTTACAAGGGTCTTAATGAGTTTTATAAAAATTTATGGTTTATGTTTGATTCTTCTTTTGAGAGATGGTTGTGGTTGATTCATTTTAGTTATAGTTTATATATATATATATATATATATATATATATATATATATATATATATATATATATATATATATATATATATATATATATATATATATATATATATATATATATATATATATATATATATATATATATATGTGTGTGTGTGTGTGTGTGTGTGTATATATGTGTGTATATATATATATATATATATATATGTGTGTGTGTGTATATATATATATATATATATATATATATATATACACACATATATATATATGTACACACATATATATATATATATGTACATATATATATATATATATATGTACATATATATATATATATATATATATACATATATATATATATATATATATATATATATATATATATATATATATGTACATATATATATATGTACATATATATATATATGTACATATATATATATATATATATATATAAATATATATATATATATATTTATATATATGATGTTTTTAGATGAGATTTATGATCGGAACACGTAAATATTAAGTTTTGGGTGTTAGAACCCGTAATACCAAAACTGTTGATGTTCTTTAACTCCCACGCGGATGAGATCTCATACGCGCGTGTGAGACTGATTTTGGCTCGTGTGAGATCTCAATTGCGCGTGTGAGGTCTCGTCCGCGCAGATGAGATCCAGACCTTATCCACGCAGATGAGATCTCACTAACGCTACTGAAATTCTCATACGTGCGGATGAGATCTCATCCACGCGGATGAGATTTCTACCAGAAAATAATGTGAATTTCAGCACACATGTAAAGCGCCAATCGCACGATTGAATGCTCTTCCGCGCGTGTGGTGACTCTTTCGCCCGAAAACAAGTATAACATATTTTTCTTATCAAATGATGGTCATGATACACGTGTTGGCTCACGTACGCGTACCAGTTGCCACATGCGCACATGAGAGATTCTCACACGGGTAAGAGAGTTAAACACACCATAAGCTTGGTTCTGTGAATGGGTCAGGTGCAATCGTGACCCATGTGATGTGTTTGAATGTTTTAAATTGTTTTAGTGCTAACACATGACTTGAAAAAGTGTAATGACTTAGAATATGATATTCTTAGGTAATAAAGGAAAATAAAAGACTCGGTAAAATCAGAATTCAGAGTTCTTGCGGTTTTGGGGTGAGTAGGACTATCCTTATGGATATTAGTATAGAGTAACAGGTTATGTTACCGATGCCATGATTTCATGATTATACTTTTGTTGTATTTATTCAATATGGTCTAATTGCTACTATCTAAGTAGTATAGTTCAAATGACGCATGATTTGTGTTAGGAAGACTATGTTAGAGATCCAGTAGCAAAGACCATCGATAAACTCTAGCACGGATAACTAATGGCTGCAGGCCGAGACAGGCCGCCGGTCCTCTTGTTATATTATATGTATGTGTTTATTGTTTTAGATAGAAGATGAAATTGTGACTATATAGTGATATTCGTCTGAGTATCTGATAATGCTAAAAACGAACATATATTTCATAGCATTATTCCTCAAGAAAGACAAGCTTTTAGTTGCAATTGTTCTATTTAAAAGTGATATTCGTTTAAATAATAAAATGTGAAGATAAAAGACAGATTCGACGAATTGAAGATGCAAACGACCAAAAAGCTCAAAAGTACAAAATACAATCAATGAGGTTCCAATTATTGATAAGAAACGTCTCAAAATTACAAGAGTACAAGATTCAAAACGCAAAGTACAAAATATTAAATTGCACGCAAGGACATTCGAAAATCCGGAACCGGGACCAGAGTCAACTCTCAACGCTCGACGCAACGGACTAAAAATTACAAGTTAACTATGTATATAAATATAATATAATATATAATTAATTCTTAAAATTAATATATATATTATAATATATTTATAAAACGTCGGCAAATTAAAAGACAAACCTTTGTGAGCTAGAATTACGAACTCCGCGAGTTGCGGAGTATGGAGGCCAAAAATGCCGCGACTCGCGGAGCAGCCAAATACGAAAATCCCTATAAAACCCAACGAATTCTGATCATTTTTATCATCCAATATATCAATCTCCCTTAAAATCTATACGTAATATTTATATTTATATTTATATTTATATTTTAATTTTAATTTTAATTTTAAATCCTAATAATAAGGGTATGTTAGCGAATGTTGTAAGGGTGTAAGTCAAAATTCTGTCCGTGTAGCGCTACGCTATTTTTAATCATTGTAAGTTATGTTCAACCTTTTTAATTTAATGTCTCGTAGCTAAGTTATTATTATGCTTATTTAAAACGAAGTAATCATGATGTTGGGCTAATTACTAAAATTGGGTAATTGGGCTTTGTACCATAATTGGGGTTTGGACAAAAAAACGACACTTGTGGAAATTAGACAATGGACTATTAATGGGCTTTATATTTGTTTCACTAAATGATAGTTTGTTAATTTTAATATAAAGATTTACAATTGGACGTCCCTATAAATAACCATATACACTCGATCGGACACGATGGGCGGGATATTTATATGTATGAATAATCGTTCATTTAACCGGACACGGGAATGGATTAATAGCCACTAGAATTATTAAAACAGGGGTGAAATTATGTACAAGGACACTTGCCATAATTGTTAACAAAGTATTAAAACCTTGAGTTACACCCAGTCGACATCCTGGTGTAATTATTAAACAAAGTATTAAAATCTTGTTACAGTTTAAGTCCCCAATTAGTTGGAATATTTAACTTCGGGTATAAGGATAATTTGACGAGGACACTCGCACTTTATATTTATGACTGATGGACTGTTATGGACAAAAACCAGACGGACATATTAAATAATCCAGGACAAAGGACAATTAACCCATGGGCATAAAACTAAAATCAACACGTCAAATATCATGATTACGGAAGTTTAAATAAGCATAATTCTTTTATTTCATATTTAATTTCCTTTATTTTATATTTAATTGCACTTCTAATTATCGCATTTTTATTTATTTTTATTTAATTGCACTTTTAATTATCGTACTTTTTAATTATCGCAATTTTATCGCACTTTTATTTATCGCAATTTCATTATCGTTATTTACTTTACGCTTTAAATTAAGTCTTGTATTTATTTATTATTTTACATTTGGTTTTAACTGCGACTAAAGTTTTAAAATCGACAAACCGGTCATTAAACGGTAAAAACCCCCCTTTATAATAATAATATTACTTATATATATATATTTGTATTTTTATAAAAGTAAACTAATATAGCGTTAAGCTTTGTTTAAAGATTTTCCCTGTGGAACGAACCGGACTTACTAAAAACTACACTACTGTATGATTAGGTACACTGCCTATAAGTGTTGTAGCAAGGTTTAAGTATATCCATTCTATAAATAAATAAATATCTTGTGTAAAATTGTATCGTATTTAATAGTATTTCCTTGTAAAATATAAAGCTATTTATACACACCTCGCACGACATCAAGTATTTTTGGCGCCGCTGCCGGGGAACAATCTAGCTTAAAAGCCGGAAGCGTAACGCTAAATTTTTAAAAAAAAAAGATTTTTATTTTTAGTTTACTTTTATTAAAATTCACTTTTGTAAAAATACGTTTTTAATTATTCGAAAATATAAAAAGAAAACAAAAATTTATATATTTTTTAAGATTTTGTTAAATATTTAAGTTTTATAAAGTTTCTTTATTTTTATTTTATAAAAATATAAGTTTTATTTAAAACAAAAAAAAATGAAAAAAAAAATTAATATATATATAAATCTATTTTTAAGATATTTTTAAAATTATAAAGTAGTTCTATTTTTATTTTAGTTTTTAAATATAAGTTTTTATTATATAAATATTTTTATTTAAACAGAAAATATAAAACAGAATAAAAAAAACGCGTCGAATTTTAATCAACCTGTCATCTGAAAATTGGAACCCCGCGACTCGCGGAGTTTGCAGCTTCGAATACCGCGACTCTCGGAGACACTCTGACACGCCGACAGAAACCCTAATCAGGCATTAAATACGGGGTAATTATTATTTATTTATTATTACTAACCCTAATTACTTATTTATTATTATAATTAGTTTTAAGTTTTTAAATTAAATTTTATTTTAGTTAAATTAGTTTAATTAAATTATAAAATTAATAGTTTAATAAAATAAATAATATAAAAATAATATTTTTATAAAAATTGTACTTTTTACAACTTTTTGTATATTTTTATATTTTGTCCCTTTTTAATTATTTTAGCGTAATATTTGTATTTTTTCGCTCGTATTTAGATATAGTTTTTGCCATAGTTATTTCTTTACTTCTAGATTTTTAGGCTTTGCCGTAAAATTCCTTAAGTGCTTTTTCTTTAGACTAAGATTTAGATGCTTTAGAATTTTACGACGCCTTTTTAAGTTTTAGTTTCTTTTTAAGTTATTGCCATTTGGGATATAGTTTTTCTTGTAAGCTTTAATATTTTTAGACACCTTTTACCTATGTATCAATTATCATTCCAATTAGTAATCTCAATTTGCGATTATAATTTTAAGTTAGTGATAGTAATAAGGTTGGGTTAGTCGAGTGTTTTTAAGTTCTATAAGTCACTCTTTTTCTTTCTTATTTTTATTTTTCGACCTTTTCCGACGCGCTCTTTTTCTTTCTTATTTCTCGCTATTCTAGTTTTTAGGACATAGATTTTTATTCTACTTCTTATCTAAATTTCTTAAAATTACGAAAATTTATTTTAAGTGGTTAAATTGATAGACATCAAAATTTTCTGGTTCGTAGTAATAGTTGGATTTGTACGTGGACCGGGTTATTGGAGCCAAACAGTCCTCAATTATATTGAGACCAAACGAATCCTGCCCCTCTGCTGCATATTTTGGCTATTCGAAACGTGGCCAAAATCAGAAAAGTCTATTGATTGGATAACTTATATAATTTTTCTTTCCTTTTTAAAAACTAATAGGATATTCAGTGAATGCACCGAGCAAGACGTTCACCACCTTTTGTACGTTCACCACCTGTAACTAGATCAAGACATCTAGCAAATATTACCGCCGTTGATTTTTCTTTAGAATCGTCATCCAGTTAACCAAGTACTCCAATTCAAATTTCCGATAATCCATTTTTTGAACCCGACCTCACAATTGAGAATCCGGAGAATATTCAAGGACGATTCATAGATCCTGAACCACTAAACTTTCCTCCGGAACCACCAATCATTCAAACAGAGATTGTTGAGGAATGAACCATTAAATCAGAATCCTCTAGTGATTCCGATTCAACAAATTCAATTATGGAGAATCTGGAACCTTTGAGTATGGAAGACCGAATGAGAGCTAAACGCACTGGCCAAGGTCACGCAATTACTCATCCAGACATTAATGCGCCAGATTATGAAATCAAAGGACAAATTCTACACATGGTGACTAATCAATGCCAATTTAGTGGTGCGCCGAAGGAAGATCCAAATGAACATCTTCGTACCTTTAATAGGATCTGCACTCTATTTAAAATAAGAGAAGTGGAGGATGAACAGATATATCTCATGTTATTTCCCTGGACTTTAAAGGGAGAAGCCAAAGATTGGTTGGAATCGTTACCTAAAGGGGCGATTGATACATGGGACGTTTTAGTTGAAAAATTTCTTAAACAATTCTTTCCGGAATCTAAAGCCGTAAGACTTCAAGGAGAAATTGTTATGTTCACACAGAAGCCAAATGAAACTCTATATGAGGCGTGGACTAGATTTGGAAAGTTATTAAGAGGATGTCCGCAACATGGTTTAGACACCTGTCAAATAGTACAAATATTCTACCAAGGATGCGACATCACTACAAGAAAAGACATAGATATAGCAGCTGGTGGTTCTATTATGAAGAAAACCGAAACTGATGCTTATAAAATTATTGATAACACTGCTTCCCACTCACATGAGTGGCACCAAGAAAAAGATATCGTTAGATCATCTAAAGCAGCTAGAGCCGATTCTAGCCATGACTTATAATCCATTTCCGCAAAGATAGATGCTGTCGAGAGACGAATGGAAAAGATGACTAAGGATATTCACTCAATACGAATTAATTGTGAGCAGTGTGGAGGACCACATTTGACAAAAGATTGTCTTAGTATTGAATTAACAATGGAACAAAGAGAGAATATTTCATACATAAACCAAAGGCCTGAAAATAATTATCAGAATAATTATCAACCGCCAAGACCGATCTACAATCAAAATTAGAATTATAACAGAAATGTTCCATACAACAACCAACAAGGTCCTAGCAATCAACAAGTATCCAACAATACTTACAATCAGCAAAGACCTAATTTTCAAAACAAACCACCACAACAAACCGATGATAAAAAGCCGAATTTAGAAGATATGATGACGAAGCTAGTTGAAACTCAAACGCAGTTTTTCACATCTCAAAAACAAACAAATGAACAAAATGCTCAAGCATTTAGAAATCAACAAGCTTCTATTCAAAATTTGGAACAAGAAGTAAGTAACCTAGCAAGGTTAATAGGTGAAAGAAAACCGGGAAGTCTACCTAGTGATACAAGTGCTAACCCCCGGAATGAAACAGCTAAAGCTATTACCACAAGAAGTGGTACAACACTTAAACCACCTGAAATACCTGTGACTTCTGATGAAGCTATTCCTACTCCACAAGAACCACAACCTGATCAAGATAAGGAAAAAGAACCGGTAGTTGAAAAGGTTAATGAAGATAACACAGTTAAAGCTAAACCTTATGTTAAACCATACCAACCACCACTTCCTTACCCGAGTAAAATGAAGAAAGAGAAACTTGAAGCCGAGCAATCTAAATTCTTGGATATGTTTAAACAGATAAATGTAAATCTTCCTTTCATTTATGTGATTTCAGGAATGCCTAGATATGCTAAATTCTTGAAAGATCTAATCTCAAATAGAAAGAAAATGGAAGAACTCTCGGCTGTTACTATGAATGCTAATTGTTCAACAGTGCTGTTGAATAAGATACCAGAAAAATTATCTGATCCAGGAAGTTTCACAATTCCATGTTTTCTGGGTAGTCTTAGTTCAATAGAAGCATTGGCAGACTTAGGTGCTAGTATAAATCTAATGCCGTATTCACTATACGCTAAACTAGACCTTGGAGAATTGAAACCAACCAGAATAAGCATACAGCTAGCCGATCGATCAATAAAATATCCTAGAGGGATAATGGAGAACATGCTAGTTAAAGTTGGTACTTTAGTATTTCCAGTAGATTTTGTTGTTCTGGACATGGAAGAAGATTCTCAAGTTCCTCTCATATTAGGAAGACCATTCTTAAACACGGCTAAAGCAATGATAGACGTGTTCGGTAAGAAATTGACCCTAAGTATAGAGGACGAGAGTGTTACCTTTTCAGTTGATAGAGCAATGCAACAACCACAATCTACAGATGATACATGTTATTATATTCAAACTATAGATGCACATGCAGAATTATTAGAAGAATTTCCAGAATTACAAGGAACAGGAGAATGTTCTTTAGGAGAAGGAACTGAACAAATTGATGAAGCTGAAATGTTAGCTACACTTATAGCTAATGGATATGAACCAACAACAGAAGAAATTCAAATGCTAAAAGAAGAAGACAGATATCGATATAAATCATCAATAGAAGAACCACCGAAATTAGAGTTAAAGCCACTTCCAAACCATTTGGAATACGCTTATTTACATGGTGAATCTGAATTACCTGTAATAATATCGTCTTCTCTTACTGAAAATGAGAAATCACAACTCATTTCTGTGTTGAAAGCTCATAAACCAGCCATTGCATGGAAAATTCATGATATTAAAGGAATAAGTCCTTCGTATTGCACACATAAAATCCTTATGGAAGAAGGTCATAAAACGTATGTGCAACGCCAACGAAGACTAAATCCTAATATGCAAGATGTAGTTAAGAAAGAGATTATTAAACTGCTAGACGCAGGTCTAATTTATCCAATTTCTGATAGTCCATGGGTAAGCCCAGTTCAATGCGTGCCTAAGAAGGGTGGCATGACTGTCATTACAAATGAGAAAAATGAGCTTATTCCTACAAGGACTGTAACAGGATGGCATGTGTGTATTGATTATAGAAAATTAAATGACGCCACCAGAAAAGATCACTTTCCCTTACCTTTCATTGATCAAATGTTGGAAAGATTAGCCGAAAATAGTTACTATTGTTTTCTTGATGGATTTTCCGGATATTTTCAAATTCCAATAGCACCCGAAGATCAAGAGAAAACCACATTCACGTGCCCTTATGGTACTTTTGCTTACAAACGCATGCCATTTGGACTTTGCAACGCCCCTGCAACCTTTCAAAGGTGTATGATGGCGATTTTTCATTACATGATAGAAGAATGCATGGAAGTTTTCATGGATGATTTTTCAGTCTTCGGTGATACATTTGAATCATGTCTAGTTAATCTGGAACGAATGCTTATTAGATGCGAACAATCAAATCTAGTACTTAATTGGGAGAAATGCCATTTCATGGTTAAAGAAGGCATCGTTCTTGGACATAAAATTTCGAAGGAAGGAATTGAAGTGGATAGAGCTAAAGTAGATGTAATTGCTAAACTTCCACATTCCACCAATGTTAGAGGAGTTAGGAGTTTTCTAGGGCATGCCGGTTTTTACCGACGTTTCATAAATGATTTTTCTAAAATTGCCACTCCTATGAATAAACTCCTAGAAAAAGATGCTCCATTCATCTTTTCAGATGAATGTATCAAATCTTTTAATATTCTTAAAGAGAAACTCACTAATGCGCCGATCATGATAACACCAAATTGGAATCTACCATTTGAACTAATGTGCGATGCAAGTGATTTTGCAATGAGAGCCGTTTTAGGACAAAGGATTGAAAAACGATTTCAACCTATATATTATGCTAGTAAGACGTTACAAGGAGCACAAACAAATTACACAACTACTGAAAAAGAACTCATTGCTATTGTCTTTGCTTTTGACAAATTTCGTTCATATCTCGTTCTAGCAAAAACGGTGGTCTATACCGACCATTCTGCTCTTAGATACCTATTTTCGAAACAAGATGCTAAACCAAGATTAATCCGTTGGATCTTACTCTTACAAGAGTTTGATATTGAAATCCGAGATAAAAGAGGAGCAGAAAATCTCGCCGCTGATCATCTTTCTCGTCTTGAAAATCCCGAATTAGAAATTCTAAATGAATCGGCCATACAAGACAACTTTCCTGATGAATATCTATTGAAGATAGATTATAATGAAATTCCATGGTTTGTAGACTATGCAAATTACTTAGTTTGTGGATTCCTTGAAAAAGGATTGTCGTACCAAAAACGAAAGAAATTCTTTAGTGATATAAAACACTATTTCTGGGAAGATCCACATCTTTTTAAAAGTTGTCCAGATGGAATAATACGCCGATGTGTATTCGGAGATGAAGCTAGTAAAATTTTAAACCATTGTCACACAGGACCAACAGGAGGGCATTATGGGCCTCAATTAACAGCAAGAAAAGTTTATGAAGCTGAATTCTATTGGCCTACAATTTACAAAGACGCACACCTTCTTTGCAAATCCTGTGATGCATGTTAAAGGGCCGGAAAAATAAGTCAACGTGATGAAATGCCACAAAATGTCATACAAGTATGTGAAGTATTTGACATTTGGGGTATTGACTTTATGGGTCCATTTCCAAAATCTCATAATAATCTCTATATTCTCGTAGCCATTGATTATGTATCTAAATGGGCGGAAGCACAAGCTCTCCCAACTAATGATGCACGAGTTGTAGTCAACTTTTTAAAACGACTTTTTGCAAGGTTTTGAACACCGAAAGCTTTAATAAGTGATCGGGGAACTCATTTCTGTAATAATCAACTTGAGAAAGTTCTTAAAAGATATGGAGTAACTCATAAAATCTCCACCGCATATCATCCGCAAATAAGTGGACAAGTTGAAAATACCAACCGAGCTTTAAAACGTATTCTAGAGAAAACCGTAGGATCAAATCCGAAGGAATGGTCCATTAAATTGGAGGATGCACTCTGGGCTTTTAGAACAGCCTACAAAACTCCAATTGGAACCACACCTTTTAGACTTGTTTATGGAAAAGCATGTCATCTTCCAGTAGAAATTGAACACAAAGCATTTTGGGCTTTGAAGACATGTAATCTTGATTTACATGAAGCTGGACATCTACGATTAAGTCAACTAAACGAATTAGAAGAATTAAGACATGAAGCATACGAAAATTCGTTAATCTATAAGGAAAGAACGAAGAAATGGCATGATAAAAGAATCAGAAGTTTAAAAGAATTTAAAGAAGGAGACAGAGTTCTTCTTTTCAATTCACGATTCAAGCTATTTCCTGGAAAATTGAAATCAAGATGGTCTGGACCATTCATAGTCAAAAGAGTTTTCCCATACGGAACGATAGAATTAATAAATTCAAATGGGATTGAATTTAAAGTTAATGGTCACAGAGTTAAACACTACATAGATAGTCCAATGGAAGTTGACAACGAAGTTAATCACAATTTCGATACCACAGCTAACTAAGTGTGGGGAGAATCAAGTCTTTAAAGGATAATATGTATTTCTGTTAGAGTTAGATAATCTGTTTTCGTGTAGTTCTCGAAAATGGAACCCGAATGGTCTTTCCCTAGCAGACCCTAAAGAACTAGTCTTCTCCCCCATTTTGAATTTTTATTTTTTTTAGGAAATGAAGACTGCCTGTGAACTAAACCATGGTCTAATGCTACATGCTTTGATCACTAAACGTAATAATGACACACTTTCGAGTGAAATAGTATCAGTAATCATAGAAAGATTGGACGGAGTAAGAAAAGAATCCAGATGCGAAGATAATAACTTACAATTTGGTAAAGGAAAATCAAAATCTGCAGCGAAAAGAAGAACACGACACCTTGAAAGATGTCACAAATGTGGAAAATGGTCACATGGAGGTAAATGTTCAAATAATCAAACCTATTCAAATACCGAATTTGTTACTTTATGCAGAGACGGACCGTTCATATGTTTAGAAGAAAAAACACTGAATGCTCGAGGTTACGCCTATGTAGCCATGGAAAACCAATTAAACCGACTATCTTATGAATGGGATAGATCATATAACTAAGAATACTATCTCACAGGTAAGTCTGTACAGTTTTTTTTTTTATTTTTTTTTAACATTTTGATAATAAACGCTAATTTGTTCGCTATAAAGTATTAAATTGGTATTGAATAAAATTAGGTTTGACGACCGAAATTATTGATATCATTCAAAAATTTATTACATCACTGCGAAATTTAACGTTTATTCTTAAGGTATAAATATCTTTAATCAATCAACCCAAAATATTTCAAAAATTCGTCATGAGTTAAATTAGGTCTTGGAACCGAAATTACTTTACCGAAAAGAGGGGCGCATATTTTTGATAATATTTGATTGATTAAAGTGGGATAAAAAGCCAAAAAGATTTTTAATTTTATTTTTACCATTTTTTTAATATATAAATTTTAAATTAATATTGTAAACTTTGTAAAAACAATATATTTAAAATTGTAAATATTTGAAAAATATAATATAAGTTTGGTGTGATTTTATAATATGAATTTTTAAATTAAGTTTGGTGTGAATTTTTAATTGTTAAAATAAGAATTTTTAATTTTATGCATTTCAAATTTTAAGTTTGGTGTGAATTTTTAATATTAATTTTGAATTTTATGAATTTTTATTTTAAGTTTGGTGTGAATTTAAAAACAAAAATTTACTTTATCTCATTAAGTTAAAAATATGATTTTTAAAATTCGTCGTAAGTTGAAAACTAGGTCATTGAACCGAAATTGCTTTACCCGAGGGAGGGACGAGAACTTTTATTATCATTATTTTTAATCTTATTGAATTAAAGTATGCCAAAAACATTAAAAAAAAACCTAAAAATCTTAGCTTTTAAAACAATCGCTACAAAAAGACAAATTTTAAAATTTTGTGAAAGGATGGACTAGGACATCGATCCGAAACGACCTCGCCCTAAATAACAAGGGAAACAAAATTTTAAAATTAATTACTTAATTGTTTTAATTAGTATAAGATATATATATATAAAGAAAAAATACAAACTCCGCGACTCGCGAAGTTTGAAGGGTCAAACACCGCGACTCGCGGAGGGACCAAAATACAGAAAAAAAATAAAACGCCAAAACTGATCAGTTGAACATCCCCACACTACAAAAACTGCGAAGATAACCCGAAAAAACCCGAAAAATACACACAAAATTCGCAATTTTTGACCGTTAATCATCAAATCTTTTACTAAAATCATGTTGAGAAGGATGCTATCAAGGAATTACTCAAGAAAAATGGTAAATTTCTACACCTAAACACCATTTAATGCGAAAATTAGTGTTCTTGAGCAATTTTATACCCAATTCGATTTTGATGCTTTTTAGTGTAATTATGCTTAAATTGCTTATGTATTATGCTTGTATAACCTAGATTGATGCTATTTACATGATTAGGAGCCTTAAACTTCAAATTTTGAGTAATCTAGGGTTTGTGTTCTTGAGCAATTTGGGGCTTTTTGATATAAACAGGTTATGGCCGATTTTTGTCATGAATTGTTGCTAAATTAAGTAGTGTAACATGTTTAGGTAGTTAAATGATCCAAACTTTGAGCCTAAACATGATTTTGAGAATTAAAGTGGACTTTTTCAACTCTAAAAATTCATGAACTTGATTTTTGAGAGATAATGCCATTTGAAACTTGTTTAATTGCTAGTAATGATTATTTTGACATGTTATTTGAGTTGAATGCTTATGAACTTAATGAACATTTTCGTATATGCTTATTTGAAAAAGTGTAGATTTGATGAAAATATGAAAATGAGCTTAAGTTTGTTATAAATTAATCATGTCATTGTAATTATTTTGATTGATGATTTTGCTGACACTAATGCATATTTGGATGCACAAAAATTGTGTTTGATATGTTTTGCAGACTGAAAGGGGTGAATCTTCACCCCAAGCTCGCAATGCTCCTGCTGAGAATACGGAACAACAGGAGGTGGATAACTACAACAAACAAGATATACTTCATCCAGTCATGACATTTTCTGATATGCACTTGGAAGATTTGCACCCGAACTTGAGATTTGACAGACTTTGGATAGATTATCCAAAATACCAAAGGGGTTTGCATACTCTTCATTCTAAAGCTGTTGAAGTACCTAGGGTCATAGAATGGGGACCATTAGAAGCTGTAGAATTGGCCGGGCCAATTAGGGAATTACTTGCACAGAGGTATGGTAATTCTACTTTTAACGATTGGGTACGGTTATTCATCATGCGTAGACCTGTATATAAAGTATGGTGTGAAGAATTGTTATGTAGTATAGAAATAAATGATCGGGTAGCTAGTTTAACCGATCGATCTTTTATTAGATTTTTGTTAGGAGGTTCGATGCGCCACATGTCTTTACTAGACATGGCTCAGGCTTTACGTATATATACGCCTGAGAAGTTAGCATCTGCCGATTGTAGAGGGTTGATACTAAATGGTAGAAAGATAGACGAAAATTTTGATATGCATGGTGTATGGAGTCAAATGACTAGCCATCACCGATTCAAAGGGGGAAATTACTCTTATTTGGATATAGATAGAGCAGAGTAAAGAGTAATTCATAGGTTTTTAGCTAATTCGATTACACAAAGAGGTAAGAATAAGGAAAAGGTAAATGAACAGGATTTGTTTTACCATATGTGTATTCGAGACCCACAAAGCGCTGTAAGTATACCTTATTGTGTGGGTTATTATTTATCAGCTATGGTTAGGGGGATGAGACCGCATAGCATAATCGGAGGTGGTATATTTATTACTTTGATTGCTGAATATCTCGGTGTGGATATAAGTCGGGGGGGATTATTAGTCGAAGAACCAGAACCCCGCGATACAATAGGTTTAAATGTATACCATGGTGCGAAGGTTTTGAAGAGGCGAAATAACGCCGCAGTACAATACCATGGTAGACATCCACAGGTTGAGAGAAACCAACAGCAAGGTAATGTAGGAGGGGGAAATGAAATGGCAGAAATGCAAAGGTTTATAGCTTCACAAGAGTATGAAAATGCTAGACATAGAGCATTTGAAGATTGGAAAGTTCATCAAAACCAAATCATAGCTTATTGCCAACATATAGGTAGAAACTATATTCCTACTCCATCGCCCATATTCCCTCCCTGGTCTATAGAGATCTAACCACCGTATCCTACGTATAACCCCGCCGAACCATTTTATAGCACATATGGTTATGCATGGAACCCCTTCTGGTATCAGTATCATCCCTAGTCTACTTAGTTTTTTTTATTTTATTATTTGTAATGTTGATACATTTAATACTTATGTTGGATTTTTAATAGTTTTATAATTTTCTAAATTTTATTATTAGATTTTAATAATTTTTGAATGTAGGGTAATATACCAAACTTCAAAAATATGTATAAATGTTTGCAGTTTATTTTATGTACACAACAGGGTAAAACAACGCATTTTCAAAGACTGGCATTAAGTTCAGCAAAAGCAACTAATTTTGACGACAAGATGCAAAATAAATGTGATATAACAACAAGACGGAATGAACAAATGATATGCACCATTTATCATTCAGCAAACAAACGCCAATATGTTTGGAAACTTTGGTAAAATTTAATCATTTTCACACAAATCACCCTCAATAATTTAAATTATTACTAATTTCTTGCAAATGAGGGCATTGCAAGATCTTAAGTGTGGGAAGGGGTTAAATTCTTTCGGATTTTAAAATTTTTACTTTATACACTTGGTTACCATTAGAAATACTAGTAAAGTAGTAGTTGTATTAGAATCTAGTGCTCTCTGATAATAAAGAACAACCCTAGTCTTATATACTGACTACCCAATTCTAGTAAAATTTTTCAAAATTTTCAATTAAATGAACTCAAAATCATGTTTATACATATTTATGAACGATAAAACTAGGTGTTAACACCGAAATTATTGTTACCTTGGAAAGGACATAAATTGAGAAACAAACCAAAATGTTAGAATTCATTTAAAATGGAATAGAGGGCAATAAAAAGGAAAATAATAGCCAAGTGTGGGAAAAATTACCAAGTTATCTTAAACATATGTCACATATTTCTGTAACAAATAACTGAAAATACTTTTGCTTTGGACTAAACTAAACTGTTTTACCCGATGAAAGAAAAGAAGAGATGGATCTACACGATGAATCAATTCCATCATTAAAAGGAAGTAAAGTCTTCCGAAAAAGAAACGCGCTTCTTGATTTAGGTCAGGAAGTTGTCGTCCAGACCAGCTGTAGGTTGACGAAAAATCTAGAAAAGTCATCACTAAAATCAGCAGGAAATCCACGGACCTCAGCATAAAACAGGGTCACCAAGTGGTCAGATTTATCCTAACCATGAGAAGGATTTATCTCGTAAAATGGGTAGGCACCGTGCAAATTAGCTTGATAAGACTAATAAATCAGATCCCCAGAAAGGATAATCTCCTTAAAGATTAAAAATCAGCTTTTAAGCCTGATATTACTCAATCCTAGAGATTGACCTTAAAGATTGAGAATTACAAACTCATGGAATTCAATGATATCTAAACTCGAGCTTGAATGAGAAAATATTTTGATCAAATTATAAACCGATTTATTTTCTGAAAACCCATTTTCAATGCGTTCATTACCATTGAACGTAAAATCCTAGGAATTCACCTGGAATTCATTAGGTCACCTGAACTAAATCGGGTGTCAACCGTAAGAACGGTGGTTGCATAGCATGGTCGAAGACAGGACCTTGTGCCAGACCGAAAAATCATAAGGGTGAGCTTTACTATTGCTCCTACCAAGGATAGTAATTGCGTCCGATACGTTATAGACCATAATTAAAAGCATGTCAGGGGACATTGCCTTAACAGTTACTTGTTCAACGCTTTCCTTTACATCCGGACGGTAGTTTACCGAAAGGTAATATACTGGACAAGTAAACTGGACGTGTTGCTTTCCAAATACAAGGTTAGCAAGTGGGTGACACAAAACCTCAAGTTTTGAGCTAAAATTTTCAAATCTGAAACCCACCAAACCCACAAAAAGAATTTGCAAACACCGGTGAAGGGTTATTCCAGAAAACTTATCTAGGGTAAAAACTAGATTTAATTTTCAAAAGATCAAATGTTTTCATAAAGATCCAATTTCCTTAATGGATCTAAATTTTTATAGTCATATGGGACTGTAAACAACAACGTTACTACCATTGTTTATACCGCCGTATAGAAATCACTGATGTACAAAGTGTGAAGAATAAAGAAGTGATTCTAGTATTTCAAGACTATATTGCTTGAGGACAAGCAACGCTAAAGTGTGGGAATATTTGATAATGCTAAAAACGAACATATATTTCATAGCATTATTCCTCAAGAAAGAAAAGCTTTTAGTTGCAATTGTTCTATTTAAAAGTGATATTCGTTTAAATAATAAAAGGTGAAGATAAAAGACAGATTCGACGAATTGAAGACGCAAACGACCAAAAAGCTCAAAAGTATAAAATACAATCAATGAGGTTCCAATTATTGATAAGAAACGTCTCAAAATTACAAAAGTACAAGATTCAAAACGCAAAGTACAAGATATTAAATTGCACGCAAGGACGTTCGAAAATCCGGAACCGGGACCAGAGTCAACTCTCAACGCTCGATGCAACGGACTAAAAATTACAAGTTAACTATGTATATAAATATAATATAATATATAATTAATTCTTAAAATTAATATATATATTATAATATATTTATAAAAAGTCGGCAAATTAAAAGACAAACCTTTGTGAGCTGGAATTATGAACTCCGCGAGTTACGGAGTATGGAGGCCAAAAATGCCGCGACTCGCGGAGCAGCCAAATACGAAAATCCCTATAAAACCCAACGAATTATGATCATTTTTATCATCCAATATATCAATCTCTCTATATCTATACGTAATATTTATATTTATATTTATATTTTAATTTTAATTTTAATTTTAAATCCTAATAATAAGGGTATGTTAGCGAATGTTGTAAGGGTGTAAGTCAAAATTCTGTCCGTGTAGCGCTACGCTATTTTTAATCATTGTAAGTTATGTTCAACCTTTTTAATTTAATGTCTCGTAGCTAAGTTATTATTATGCTTATTTAAAACGAAGTAATCATGATGTTGGGCTAATTATTAAAATTGGGTAATTGGGCTTTGTACCATAATTGGGGTTTGGACAAAAGAACGACACTTGTGGAAATTAGACTATGGGCTATTAATGAGCTTTATATTTGTTTAACTAAATGATAGTTTGTTAATTTTAATATAAAGATTTACAATTGGACGTCCCTATAAATAACCATATACACTCGATCGGACACGATGGGCGGGATATTTATATGTACGAATAATCGTTCATTTATCCGGACACGGGAATGGATTAATAGCCACTAGAATTATTAAAACAGGGGTGAAATTATGTACAAGGATACTTGGCATAATTGTTAACAAAGTATTAAAACCTTGAGTTACACTCAGTCGACATCCTGGTGTAATTATTAAATAAAGTATTAAAATCTTGTTACAGTTTAAGTCCCCAATTAGTTGGAATATTTAACTTCGGGTATAAGGATAATTTGACAAGGACACTCGCACTTTATATTTATGACTGATGGACTGTTATGGACAAAAACCAGACGGACATATTAAATAATCCAGGACAAAGGACAATTAACCCATTGGCATAAAACTAAAATCAACACGTCAAACATCATGATTACGGAAGTTTAAATAAGCATAATTCTTTTATTTCATATTTAATTTCCTTTATTTTATATTTAATTGCACTTCTAATTATCGCATTTTTATTTATTGTTATTTAATTGCACTTTTAATTATCGTACTTTTTAATTATCGCAATTTTATCGCACTTTTATTTATCACAATTTCATTATCGTTATTTAGTTTACGCTTTAAATTAAGTCTTGTATTTATTTATTATTTTACATTTGGTTTTAACTGCGACTAAAGTTTTAAAATCGACAAACCGGCCATTAAACGGTAAAAACCCCCCTTTATAATAATAATATTACTTATATATATATATATTTGTATTTTTATAAAAGTAAACTAATATAGCGTTAAGCTTTGTTTAAAGATTTTCCCTGTGGAACGAACCGGACTTACTAAAAACTACACTACTGTACGATTAGGTACTCTGCCTATAAGTGTTGTAGCAAGGTTTAAGTATATCCATTCTATAAATAAATAAATATCTTGTGTAAAATTGTATCGTATTTAATAGTATTTCCTTGTAAAATATAAAGCTATTTTATATACACCTCGCACGACATCAGTATCTCATTCACTTAGCATTTTGCTAATCCATCACATTTCTTCCCTTGCAGGTTAGGAGTATTCATGCTTTAGAACGGGAAACGTTGTGGTATGCTCATGTTGTGTTTGACACGATTATAGATACTCTGATGTCTTTAATAATTACTCTTGGACGAATATTTTGTAAAAGTAACACTGGTCGTAGTTGTTAATGATATTATATTATGTTATGTTTAAATATAATGTGTTCTAATACTTCTGATATAATTTTAAAAGAAACAAATGTACGGTGTTACATTTGATGATATAACTCTTCATTTGATTCAAACTAGCACGAGATGTTCCAATTGCTTGCGTCGTTAAGTAAACATTTTCCTTTGACGTCTTTATTAGACAGATTAATGACTAGGATAAGTAATGACGCGCATAAAATACGCTAACATTATGCTCAGGTCTCCAACCGTGATCGCGCATTTAAATACATCAAGAGCCCATGGCGCGCAACATATGCTGTAATACAAGTACGTTGTGCACACTAACACTGCGCAAACCAGAGGATGGCGTGGAATAAAATCACAGGCCGAATAAGATAAAAGATGATACAATGAATAAAGGACGGAATATCTATAATCGTACAAGCAGCAAAGAGTTGCAGAATAACAGAATAAGGAGGGGACTACGTGAGTGCATGACTTTACGCGATAGAATAGTACCAATTTGTACTATTCTGTCTCCTTTTCTTTTTTGTCTCTAATGTGGCAAGAAAGGGACATTTATTCCCACATATAAATACTCATAGCAAAGCTCATAAATAACACAATCTGGTACAGAGCAAAGATACATCACTTCACATTTGACTATACCTGCGCAACTAAAGAAAACATGTAACATCCCGCATTTTTCCGTTAAATTATTTTAACGCCCGTCTTTTTTTTAGATAATATCTTCCATTATCTAAATTCGTAGTTTTCGTTGACTAACATTCATAATATTCACGTTAATTAATTATAACCTCACTTGTTTACTCTAGCGCTTTTGAAAATATTCGTTAGGTTAATTCACGCACCCGCTTTGAAACTTGAGGGACCGAAGTTGTCAAGTGAGCAAACTAGTTGACTAGGTCAACTAGTCAACCCACCTTTCTCATCCATGCATTTCATTCATCTCCCACCTCCTCTTTCTCTCTTCTCTACTTCCATTTTTGGAACTTAAACACCCAACTCACAAAATCATCATCTAAATCCGGATCAAGAGGCAAACATCAAAACAAATTATATTTTCGTGATCCTCTCTTCATCCTCTACATTTTGGTACCAATTTCATCAAGTTTGGGTAACTTTCTAAAAACACTAAATTTTCTCTAAATTCATTTTATATACTTGAAATGATGTTAGTTAGTGTCTATGGCTCGTGTATAACATGAATATATGTTTTGTTTGCTCGATTTGTTGTTTTGAGTAACTAGTTTGAACATTTGAAATGGGTTTGTTTAACCTTGCATTATGAAAGATTAAATGTTGTTTAAATGCTAAAGTTCATATTTTAATTGTGTTACTAGTATCACTAGCTTCGTTTTGATGCGTAGGTTGATTAAGAAAACTTCAAACACATGATTATTGATTTTTGTGAATTTTGGTTAGGGTTTGATAGACCTAAAATAAACTTTCGAGGTTTTGAATGCCATGAAATGTTAATAGTAAGTGTTTAGTTGTAATGTATGTTTCATTACCTTCAAAACGGCATATCATGTGTGTGAATTGGGTTCCTGAACCTTAAAATGCATTTTGTGAACTTGAAACTTTGAATATAAACCTTTAATGATCATTTGACGAGTTTTCGGTTATTGCAATTGATGTTTTTGCTTGATGAAAAGTGGTTAGTTGTGTTCCTTGTCAAAAGAGCTTTTCAATGATATAAGATACGTGTTCTAAGTGTTTACGGTTTGTGATTTGTGCTAAATTGAGGTTTGTTTGAGACTTGAACTTTTGAAACAGACCAGGCACCAGGCCACGCCTATTGGCGCGGCGCGACACCATGGGCCGCGGCGGGGCATTTGCCGTGTTTAGCTTCTGACCTACTTTGTCAAATTTCGAAAAATGTTTGCTATGATACGCACCTCCGATTCACATGTAACTTGTTCTAACATGCTTATATATGATTAAAAACCTCCGAAAAATAGTTCGGGACCCGACCCGAACGTGTTGACTTTTTCGTTGACTTTGACTTGACCGAGTTTGACTTTTAGTCAAACTTAACCAAACACTTATGCAATCGTTCAAATCTTATTTTATACTTGATTCTTGCATGAAACTTGACAACGTAATTCACATGCTATATTTAATCGAGTCGTAACGAGCCATAGGACTAATTGAGCACATTTCGCCCGACCTTGTGTCGTAAACGGTTAATTGAAACAACTTAATTGTTTAGGTCAAGGCTAAGCAACTTTCATGCACACGTTTACTTTGTGAAATACATTTATACACGTGCACTCGAGGTGAGATCATAGTCCCATCTTTCAACAACTTTTATACTTTTAAATTATGGGATGAGAAACATATACAGTTTTATACTACATACTTTATACTTTGAACACAAGTACGGAAACAAACATTCCACAGCGAGTTAGAACAAAAAGCCTCAATTCGATTATCATTAGTTACACTTGCAGGGTGTAAGCGAGAACTTATATTATGTGATCACATGGGCTTGACGAGCCTCATTCGGACGGTTCGCTACCATTAGTGGATGAAATATATTTTCGGGTTTAGTGTATGTTCTAACACTACGTAACAGGGTGCAAAATAGTTAAGTCTTGATAATTGGGTGCTCGCGAACAAACTTTTGGAATGCAAATGATTTAGATAATCAACGTTATGGAAATACAAAATCTTGTGGTTCAAAAACAACGTTTACAAACACCTATGATTTCACCAACAATTTTTGTTGACAGTTTTCTATATGTTTCTCTGGTTCATACATGGCTATTTGATACATGCTTCCGCACACTTTGATTATTTGCTTGGGGGTCAAGTATACATGCATACGCTAGTGATAGCACCTTTAGATTCAAACTTATAGCATACATACTTACGGTATTTATAGCAACCATGATTTTAAACTAATTATGTCGCAAGTTATTTCATTTACACTTTATAACTTTTGTAAACTTAAACTTGTTGTCGATCCCATTGGTAAACTAAACTTTGTAAGTTTTGTACGTTTCAAATGAATGCGACATAATTTTGGTCAAACGTGTCTCATACAGGGATTACGACCCCGTAACGGGACCTAAGTTAACGGCGCCGTCAATGACGATTTTATCCGGTCTCTACAGATGGTATCAGAGCGTTGGTTGTAGGGAACTAGGATGTGCATTAGTGTGTCTGACAGAGTCGTTAGGACGCATTAGTGAATCTAGACTACAATCGGATAGTTAGCCATTGCATTCTGACATACATTTGCTATAGATAGCACTTACTTGACTACTTGTGCATTATACTTGAATCATTCTTAGGCAAACTTCTTAATGGTACCAAACTTTCGTCATACGAATCCTTATTCTGCCACTTTCTGGTAATACACGTAAATTCCGACTTCATTAGTCATACTTGTTCGGGAACTCTGTTTCCCAAATTGTTATTCGCCACCGTTTCAACTTACTATCGGTGTCACACCGGTGTTCCTTACTATCTACCACTTCTTGTTACTACCATCACTACTCTAGGTGAGTATCGTCGTCGCTAATTATCACTACGGTTACGTACTATTCGTTATCATGATTCGTTATGAAATGTCCCGTTCTTATTAATTAAAAATGTTCCATATTAATTGATTTCGTTGCGAGGTTTTGACCTCTATATGAGACGTTTTTCAAAGACTGCATTCATTTTTAAAACAAACCATAACCTTTATTTCATAAATAAAGGTTTAAAAAGCTTTACGTAGATTATCAAATAATGATAATCTAAAATATCCTGTTTACACACGACCATTACATATTGGTTTACAATACAAATATGTTACATCGAAATCAGTTTCTTGAATGCAGTTTTTACACAATATCATACAAACATGGACTCCAAATCTTGTCCTTATTTTAGTATGCAACAGCGGAAGCTCTTAGTATTCACCTGAGAATAAACATGCTTTAAACGTCAACAAAAATGTTGGTGAGTTATAGGTTTAACCTATATATATCAAATCGTAACAATAGACCACAAGATTTCATATTTCAATACACATCCCATACATAGAGATAAAAATCATTCATATAGTGAACACCTGGTAACCGACATTAACAAGATGCATATATATAAGAATATCCCCATCATTCCGGGACACCCTTCGGATATGATATAAATTTCGAAGTACTAAAGCATCCGGTACTTTGGATAGGGTTTGTTAGGCCCAATAGATCTATCTTTAGGATTCGCGTCAATTGGGGTGTCTGTTCCCTAATTCTTAGATTACCAGACTTAATAAAAAGGGGCATATTCGATTTCGATAATTCAACCATAGAATGTATTTTCACGTACTTGTGTCTATTTTGTAAATCATTTATAAAACCTGCATGTATTCTCATCCCAAAAATATTAGATTTTAAAAGTGGGACTATAACTCACTTTCACAGATTTTTACTTCGTCGGGAAGTAAGACTTGGCCACTGGTTGATTCACGAACCTATAACAATATATACATATATATCAAAGTATGTCCAAAATATATTTACAACACTTTTAATATATTTTGATGTTTTAAGTTTATTAAGTCAGCTGTCCTTGTTAGTAACCTACAACTAGTTGTCCACAGTTAGATGTACAGAAATAAATCGATAAATATTATCTTGAATCAATCCACGACCCAGTGTATACGTATCTCAGTATTGATCGCAACTCAAACTATATATATTTTGGAATCAACCTCAGCCCTGTATAGCTAACTCCAACATTCACATATAGAGTGTCTATGGTTGTTCCGAAATATATATAGATGTGTCGACATGATAGGTCGAAATATTGTATACGTGTCTATGGTATCTCAAGATTACATAATATACAATACAAGTTGATTAAGTTATGGTTGGAATAGATTTGTTACCAATTTTCACGTAGCTAAAATGAGAAAAATTATCCAATCTTGTTTTACCCATAACTTCTTCATTTTAAATCCGTTTTGAGTGAATCAAATTGCTATAGTTTCATATTGAACTCTATTTTATGAATCTAAACAGAAAAAGTATAGGTTTATAGTCAAAAAAATAAGTTACAAGTCGTTTTTGTAAAGGTAGTCATTTCAGTCGAAAGAACGACGTCTAGATGACCATTTTAGAAAACATACTTCCACTTTGAGTTTAACCATAATTTTTGGATATAGTTTCATGTTCATAATAAAAATAATTTTCCCAGAATAACAAATTTTAAATCAAAGTTTATCATAGTTTTTAATTAACTAACCCAAAACAGCCCGCGGTGTTACTACGACGGCGTAAATCCGGTTTTACGGTGTTTTTCGTGTTTCCAGGTTTTAAATCATTAAGTTAGCATATAATATAGATATAGAACATGTGTTTAGTTGATTTTAAAAGTCAAGTTAGAAGGATTAACTTTTATTTGCGAACAAGTTTAGAATTAACTAAACTATGTTCTAGTGATTACAAGTTTAAACCTTCGAATAAGATAGCTTTATATGTATGAATTGAATGATGTTATGAACATCATTACTACCTCAAGTTCCTTGTATAAACCTACTGGAAATGAGAAAAATAGATCTAGCTTCAAAGGATCCTTGGATGGCTTGAAAGTTCTTGAAGCAGAATCATGACACGAAAACAATTTCAAGTAAGATTTCCACTCGAAATAAGATTGTTATAGTTATAGAAATTGAATTAAAGTTTGAATATGATTATTACCTTGTATTAGAAAGATAACCTACTATAAGTAACAAAGGTTTCTTGATCTTGGATGATTACTTGGAATGGATTTAGAAAACTTGGAAGTAAACTTGCAATCTTGGAAGTATTCTTGATTTTATGAAACTAGAACTTTTGGAATTTATGAAGAACACTTAGAACTTGAAGATAGAACTTGAGAGAGATCAATTAGATGAAGAAAATTGAAGAATGAAAGTGTTTGTAGGTGTTTTTGGTCATTGGTGTATGGATTAGATATAAAGGATATGTAATTTTGTTTTCATGTAAATAAGTCATGAATGATTACTCATATTTTTGTAATTTTATGAGATATTTCATGCTAGTTGCCAAATGATGGTTCCCACATGTGTTATGTGACTCACATGGGCTGCTAAGAGCTGATCATTGGAGTGTATATACCAATAGTACATACATCTAAAAGCTGTGTATTGTACGAGTACGAATACGGGTGCATACAAGTAGAATTGTCGATGAAACTGAACGAGGATGTAATTGTAACCATTTTTGTTAATTAGAAGTATTTTGATAAGTGTCTTGAAGTCTTTCAAAAGTGTATGAATACATATTAAAACACTACATGTATATACATTTTAACTGAGTCGTTAAGTCATCGTTAGTCGTTACATGTAAATGTTGTTTTGAAACCTTTAGGTTAACGATCTTGTTGAATGTTGTTAACCCATTGTTTATTATAACAAATGAGATGTTAAATTGTTATATTATCATGATATTATGATATATAATATATCTTAGTATGATATATATACAGTTAAATGTCGTTACAACGATAATCATTACATATATGTCTCGTTTCGAAATCATTAAGTTAGTAGTCTTATTTTTACATATGTATTTCATTGTTAATACACTTAATAATATATTTACTTATCATTTAACATAATTAACCAAGTGTATCAATATCTTAATATGATTCATATGTACCTAGTAAGACGTTGTTATAACGATAATCGTTATATATATCGTTTTCGAGTTTCTTAAATTAATAGTCTCATTTTTATGTATATAACTCATTGTTAAAATACCTAATGAGATACATACTTATAATAAAATCATGTTAACTATATATATAACCATATATATGTCATCGTATAGTTTTTACAAGTTTTAACGTTCGTGAATCACCGGTCAACATGGGTGGTCAATTGTCTATATGAAACCTATTTCAATTAATCAAGTCTTAACAAGTTTGATTGCTTAACATGTTGGAAACACTTAATCATGTAAATAACAATTTCATTTAATATATATATAAACATGGAAAAGTTCGGGTCACTACAGTACCTACCCGTTAAATAAATTTCGTCCCGAAATTTTAAGCAGTTGGAGGTGTTGACGTATCTTCTGGAAATAAATGCGGGTATTTCTTCTTGATCTGATCTTCACACTCCCAGGTGAACTCGGGTCCTCTACGAGCATTCCATCGAACCTTAACAATCGGTATCTTGTTTTGTTTAAGTCTCTTAACCTCACGATCCATTATTTCGACGGGTTCTTCAATGAATTGAAGTTTTTCATTGATTTGGATTTCTTCCAACGGAATAGTGAGATCTTCTTTAGCAAAACATTTCTTCAAATTGGAGACGTGGAAAGTGTTATGTACAGCCGCGAGTTGTTGAGGTAGCTCCAGTTGGTAAGCTACTGGTCCGACACGATCTATAATCTTGAATGGTCCAATGTACCTTGGATTTAGTTTCCCCCGTTTACCAAATCGAACAACGCCTTTCCAAGGTGAAACCTTAAGCATGACCATTTCTCCAATTTCAAACTCTATATCTTTTCTTTTACTGTCCGCGTAGCTCTTTTGTCGACTCTGGGCGGTTTTCAATCTTTGTTGAATTTGGATGATTTTCTCGGTAGTTTCTTGTATTATCTCCGGACCCGTAATTTGTCTATCCCCCACTTCACTCCAACAAATCGGAGACCTGCACTTTCTACCATAAAGTGCTTCAAACGGTGCCATCTCAATGCTTGAATGGTAGCTGTTGTTGTAGGAAAATTCTGCTAACGGTAGATGTCGATCCCAACTGTTTCCGAAATCAATAACACATGCTCGTAGCATGTCTTCAAGCGTTTGTATCGTCCTTTCGTTCTATCCATCAGTTTGTGGATGATAGGCAGTACTCATGTCTAGACGAGTTCCTAATGCTTGCTGTAATGTCTGCCAGAATCTTGAAATAAATCTGCCATCCCTATCAGAGATAATAGAGATTGGTATTCCATGTCTGGAGATGACTTCCTTCAAATACAGTCGTGCTAACTTCTCCATCTTGTCATCTTCTCTTATTGGCAGGAAGTGTGCTGATTTGGTGAGACGATCAACTATTACCCAAATAGTATCAAAACCACTTGCAGTCCTAGGCAATTTAGTGATGAAATCCATGGTAATATTTTCCCATTTCCATTCCGGGATTTCGGGTTGTTGAAGTAGACCTTAGAACACGTCAAACATTCTCCTACGTATTTAGCAACATCGGCTTTTATACCCAGCCACCAAAAATGTTTCTTAAGATCCTTGTACATCTTCCCCGTTCTAGGATGTATTGAGTATCTGGTTTTATGAGCTTCTCTAAGTACCATTTCTCTCATATCTCCAAATTTTGGTACCCAAATTCTTTCAGCCCTATACCGGGTTCCGTCTTCCCGAATATTAAGATGCTTCTCCGATCCTTTGGGTATTTCATCCTTTAAATTTCCCTCTTTTAAAACTCCTTGTTGCGCCTCCTTTATTTGAGTAGTAAGGTTAGTGTGAATCATTATATTCATAGATTTTACTCAAATGGGTTCTCTGTACTTTCTGCTCAAGGCGTCGGCTACCACATTTGCCTTCCCTGGGTGGTAACGAATCTCAAAGTCGTAATCATTCAACAATTCAATCCACCTACGCTGCCTCATATTCAGTTGTTTCTGATTAAATATGTGTTGAAGACTTTTGTGGTCGGTATATAAAATACTTTTGACCCCATATAAGTAGTGCCTCCAAATCTTTAATGCAAAAACAACCGCGCCTAATTCCAAATCATGCGTCGTATAATTTTGCTCGTGAATCTTCAATTGTCTAGACGCATAAGCAATCACCTTCGTCCGTTGCATTAATACACAACCGAGACCTTGCTTTGATGCGTCACAATAAATCACAAAATCATCATTCCCTTCAGGCAATGACAATATAGGTGCCGTAGTTAGCTTTTTCTTCAATAATTGAAATGCCTTTTCTTGTTCATCCTTCCATTCAAATTTCTTCCCTTTATGCGTTAATGCAGTCAAGGGTTTTGCTATTTTGGAGAAATCTTGGATGAATCTTCTGTAGTAACCAGCCAATCCTAAAAATTGACGTATATGCTTCTGAGTTTTTGGGGTTTCCCACTTTTCAACGGTTTCGATCTTTGCCGGGTCCACCTGGATACCTTCTTTGTTCACTATGTGACCGAGGAATTGAACTTCTTCCAACCAAAATGCACACTTTGAAAACTTAGCGTACAGTTTTTCTTTCCTCAATACTTTTAGCACTTTTCTCAAATGTTCTTCGTGCTCTTGATCATTCTTTGAGTAAATAAGTATGTCATCAATGAAAACAATGACAAACTTGTCAAGATATGGCCCACACACTCGGTTCATAAGGTCCATGAACACAGCTGGTGCGTTAGTCAATCCAAACGGCATAACCATAAACTCGTAATGACCATAACGCGTCCTAAAAGCAGTTTTTGAAATATCATCCTCCTTTACTCGCATTTGATGATATCCAGAACGTAAATCGATCTTCGAATAAACCGACAAGCCTTGTAGTTGATCAAATAAGTCGTCAATTCTCGGCAGTGGATAACGGTTTTTGATGGTAAGTTTGTTCAACTCTCTGTAGTCAATACACAACCTAAATGTACCATCCTTCTTCTTGACAAACAAAACAGGAGCTCCCCATGGTGATGTGCTTGGTCGAATGAAACCACGTTCTAATAGTTCTTGCAGTTGGCTTTGCAGTTCTTTCATCTCGCTGGGTGTGAGTCTATAAGGAGCACGAGCTATTGGTGCAGCTCCTGGTACAAGATCTATTTGAAATTCAACAGATCGATGTGGAGGTAGTCCCGGTAATTCTTTCGGAAATACATCGGGAAATTCTTTTGCGACGGGAACATCATTGATGCTCTTTTCTTCAGTTTGTACTTTCTCGACGTGTGCTAGAACAGCATAGCAACCTTTTCTTATTAGTTTTTGTGCCTTCAAATTACTAATAAGATGTAGCTTCATTTTGCCCTTTTCTTCGTACACCATCAAGGGTTCTCCTTCTTCTCGTACAATGCGAATTACATTTTTATAACATACGATCTCTGCTTTCACCTTCTTCAGCCAGTCCATGCCAACTATTACAACAAAACTCCCTAACTCTACTGGTATCAAATCAATCTTAAATATTTCGCTACCCAGTTTAATTTCTCGATTCCGGCATATATTATCTGCTGAAATTAATTTACCGTTTGCTAATTCGAGTAAAAATTTACTATCCAATGACGTCAATGGACAACTTAATTTAGCACAAAAATCTCTAATCATATAGCTTCTATCCGCACCCGAATCAAATAAAACGTAAGCAGATTTATTGTCAATAAGAAACGTACCCGTAACATGCTCCGGGTCTTCCTGTGCCTCTGCCACATTAATATTGAAAACTCTTCCGCGGCCTTGTCCATTCGTGTTCTCCTGGTTCGGGAAATTTCTAATAATGTGGCCCGGTTTTCCACATTTACAACAAACTACATTGGCATAACTTGCTCCAACACTACTTGCTCCGCCATTACTCGTTCCGACACCATTTGTTCCTTTTGTTCTGTTAACCCCTGGTCCGTAGACCTCACACATCACCGTGCTATGACCATTTCTTTTACACTTGTTGCAAAATTTAGTGCAGAACCCCGAGTGATACTTTTTACACCTTTGGCATAGCTGCTTCTGATTGTTGTTGTTGTTGCGGTTGTTATTGTTGTTGGGATGATTGTTGTAGTAGTTGTTGTTGTTGTTGTTGTTGTTGTTGTTGTTGTTGTTGTTGTTGTTGTTGTTGTTGTTGTTGTTGTTGTTGTTGTTGTTGTTGTTGTTGTTGTTGGGCCGTTTGTTGTAGTTGCGATTGATGTTGCGATTGTTGGTATAATTGTTGCGATTATTATTGTAATTGCTGTTGTTGTTATATTGGTGATTCTTATCACCGTTTTCCTCCCACTTTCTTTTGACTTGCTTCACATTGGCCTCTTCAGCCGTCTGTTCTTTAATTCTTTCCTCAATCTGGTTCACTAGTTTGTGAGCCATTCTACATGCCTGTTGTATGGAGGCGGGCTCATGTGAACTTATATTGTAGCGACCCGACAAAATCGTCATTGACGGCGCCGTCTACTTAGGTCCCGTTACGTGGTCATAAGTCTTTAAAACAACGTTTGACCAAAAGTATGTCGCATTTATTTCAAAAGTAAAGATGTTTCAAGGTTTACAAAGTAGTTCGACAACTAGTTACATAACAAAGTTTAAAGTACAATTGAAACATATGCGACACAATTTAAAAGTAGCCAAAAGACGCTCCACGTATGCATGTATACTCGATATCCAAGCAAAGCATCAAAAGTAATGAGCGGAAGCATGTATCACAAAACGTTCAAGGACCTGAGAAAAACATAGAAATCTGTCAACGAAAACGTTGGTGAAATCATAGGTTTAAGTAAGTAAATACAAATGAACCACAAGATTTGTAACATTGATATAATAGTAACACATTCCAAAAGTTTGTTTCACGAGCACCCAATTATCAATGCTTAACTTTCCTTCCATAGAACCCCATCACAATAGTGTTAGAACATACACTGTTTCACGAAAATATATTTCATTCGTAAACGGTAGCGAGCCGTTTGAATGAGGGTTTGTCAAGCCCATATGGATCCATACAACATAAGTTCTCGCTTACACCCGGCAAGTGTAACTAATGATAATCGAATTGAGGATTTTGTTCTAAACTCGTATGTAGAATGTTTGTTTTCCTGTACTTGTGTTCACTTAGTAAAAGAAATGTTTATGTTTTCTCATCCCAAATGTAAGTTCAAAAAGAGTAAAAATGGGACTATGATCTCACCTTGTGTGCACGAGTAAGTAGTACTTCAACAAGTAACGTGTGCAAAGAACAATGCTAGTCTTGACCTAAACAAATAGGTCGTATCAATAACGGTAAACACTATAGGTCAAAGATGTTCAATTAGTCCTATGGCTCGTTACGACTCGAATATATAGCATGTGAATCACGTTGTCAAGTTTCATGCAAGAATCAAGTATAAAATAAGATTAGAACGATTGCATAAGTGTTTTATTATGTTTGACTAAAAGTCAAACTTGGTCAAAGTCAACGAAAAAGTCAACGGGGTCGGGTCGGGTCCCGAACTATTTCTCTGAGGTTTTTAATCATATATGAGCACGTTAGAACAAGTTACATGTGAATCGGAGGTGCGTAGCATAGTAAACATTTTTCGAAAAATGGTAAAACGAAACAGAAACTTCAAGTGTAACTGGACGGCGTCCAGATTTTCTAGACGGCGTCCAGTATTAAAGGACTGGATGGCGTCCCAATATCTGGACGGCGTCCAGTATTAAAGAACTGGACGGCGTCCTAATATCTGGACGACGTCCAGATTAGTATTCAGGTTCTGTTTGCTGAAAGTCTCAAGTGCACGAACCAAAATCCAAACAAACACAATTTATGATCCGCAAACAATCAAGACAAGTATCTTATACCGTTGGGAAGGTAATTTGATGAGGAAAACAACTAAACACATTTCATCAATCAATCTACGTATTACCACAACCAAAACCGCATCTAATGCTTAACATTAACCGCATACAAGTTCATAAATGCAATTCAATGATTCGGGCAACCAATTTACATGAATGATATGCCGTTTCGAAGGTAATTAAGCATACAATCCAACTAAACACTTACCAATAATAATCCATGGCATTCAATGCATCAAAAGTCCATTTCAAGTTCATCAAACCCTAACCCAAATTCACCAAAATCATAAATCAAGTTCATGAACTTTTCTAAAGCAACATACACATCAAATTGAAGCTAGTGATACTAGGAACACAATTAGAACATGAACTTTTAACATCTAACAACATATGATCATCCAAAACTCAAAAACAACACACCAAAATTCAAGTTCATGCTAGTTACTTCAAAACAACAAGATCGAGCATACAATTCATATATTCATTTTAGACTTGAGCCATAGACACTAATTAACACTTTTATAAGTTAAAAACATCAAGAACACAAAATCTAGTGATTTTAGAAAGTTACCCAAATGAGATGAAATTGGTATCGAGTTGTAGAGGATGAAGAGAGGATTCCAAATATGTAATTTGTTTTGATGTTAGCCTCCAAAATCGGATTTAGATGATGAATCTTGTTTGAGTTCTTGAGAGAAAATGGAAGTATGAAAAAGAAAGAAAGAGAGAAATGAGAGGAGGAGGTTGAAGGTTTGACTAGTTGACCTAGTCAAATCTTTGGCCTCTTTGCAAGTTTAGTCCCTCTAGTTCGGGTGCGGGTGCGTGAATTAACCAAACGAATTATTTGAATTTCACGAGAGTACGGGAGACGTTATAATCTAATAACGAAATTATTAAGAATGTTAGCTAATTTAGGATACGAATCTAGTTACGAAGGATATTAATAAAATAAAAAGACGAGTGTTAAAATAATTTAACGGAGAAATGCAGGATGTTACATTATCCACACCTCAAAAGAAATTTCGTCCCGAAATTTAGTTGGAAGTAATAGTCGATGTCTCTTACTCGAGACCTTATGTTGTCAATGCTATGAATAAGTGAAAATACGTCCTTGGGCATTCTCATGAACTTTGACATTCGGGATTTCACGTTGTATTAAGGCATGAATTTACGATCCACAATTTCAACCGGTTTTCCCATGAAGGGGAGTTTGTCATCCATAGTAGGTTTATCTAGAAGGATAGCACATTCCTATTCCGCAAAACACGTCTCTAAGTTTGTTACATGAAACGTAAGGTAAACGGAAACTTTAATTGAGTCAGGAGATCTAAACGGTAGGAGGCAGTTCCAATACGCCCCAAGATTTTCAAAAGGATCAATATTACGGATATAACTTTCCTCGATTTCTCGAAACGGATTACACCTTTCCAAGGTGTAGTTTTTTTTTTTTTTTTTTTTTTCAATGTTACGCGGTTACTGACTTTGAACTTGAGAGATTTTCATCTAACCTCGGTATAACTCCTCTGATGATTACGGGTCGTCTTGAGCCCTGCTCGGGCTTGAATTATCTCAATGGTTAATTCTTAAATGATTTCGAATCTGATGATTTGCTTGTCACCTACTTCGGTCCAACGAAATAGGAGAACAACACTTGTGGTGATGTAAGGTTTCGAAAGGTGCGGCGTTAATACACGAGTGGTAACTACTGTGTGAGAGGAGACAACTAAAGGCAACAATACAAGTTTGTAACATGTCTTTCCAAGATTTGAATCGTACGTTTGTTTGGTCTGCTGGTTTGTGGATGATACGTGGTACTCATGTTTGGACGGGTCCCAGAGGTTCCTTGTAAGGCATCCCGAATTTAGAAGTGAGACGAGTATCCCGATCTGAAATTTTAATGGAGATGGCACGCCGTGCCGAACTAAAAATTTTTTTTTTTTTTTTTAAACACATTTGAACAGGTTTCGTCTCTCAAGAGGCCCGCGCCGCGGAAGATCTATTGGTTTTCGAAAATGTTATTTAGGACTATTCATCCACGTGGAGAATACTAATATAATGTGAAGAGTTTCTCTCTCCATTGAGAAATTTTATAAAAAGTTTCCTTATACGGAAGTGCGAGCGAGGAGTGAAATGAGAACTTAGAATAGGATAAGTTCACACCTTGAGGTAACCATGTCGCGCATCTAGTGGTCAAATGTTGAGACTTGGTGGGAAAATGAGATAGTACACGTAGTTGTATAGTTCGGAGTTGAGTAGTAGTTGGCCATATCAGAAGCATAAGAGCGATAAGTCAAAGAAGAAGGAGGTATCCTTGGATTGTGTGCCATATTGGGTCCCAGTAATATCAGACGGTCATAGTGAAATAGCAGAGTTATGTATCGTGGTACGTGATGACAAGAAGATTGATCGGATCCATAAATAAGTATGCAAATTCTTCGTGAAAAATAACGAATTTCAGTTTCCTTGATTTCGAGTCGATAGAGTATGCCTTTCAGGCGTTCAAGTAGAAATATTTCCATATTTGAATTCCATTGTGCTACACGAATTTAGCTAGTAAGGTTGGTGTGAATAATCGCGTTCAAATTTCGTACATGGAGAGGTTTAATTCTTTCCTCGGTGAGTTAACGGGGTTAAAGGACGAGCAACACGAGAAAAGTCGGAAATGAATCTACGGTAATAACCGGCAAGATCTAAGATTTTACGAATACAAGTCAGAGTCGTGAGGGTTTCCCGATTACGCGGGGTTTCGATTGCGAGATTTATTGTAATACCTTGACCACTAACAACATGGTCTAGGATTTGAACTTCGTTTAACCAAAATTCTCACTTGGAGAATTCGGTATAGAGTTACTCCTTTCTCGATAGTTTGAGCGTAAGACGGAGACGTTGTTCATTTTCTTGTTTACCTGAATAGGTTTAGACATCATTTGTAAATACGATAATGGATTTGTCTAGATAAGTTTGCATACACAGTTCAGGAGGTCTATGAATATGGACGGAGCCTTAGTTAAAACGATATTAAAAGAAAATTATAACTATCGTAGCGAGTTCGGAAAGCGGTTTAGGAGGCATTGTCTCCCTTAACCCTCAATTGATGATAACCAGCATGAAGGTCGAATTTGGAATACACGCGAGATCCTTGTAATGGTTCAAGAGGTTGTTGATACGGGGAAGAGGATATCGGTTCTCAACCGGAAATTATTTAGTTCATGATAATCCATACTCATGTAAGGAATCATTTTCTTCTTAACGAATAGGTTTTGAGCTCCCTAGTTCTATAGGTATCAAGTCAAAATTCAAATTATCCACCCAATAAGTTTAACGTACTCCCTCCGATAAAATTTATCGATACGCAATGGTTTTCCGTTGGTCACTTGAATGGCGTAAGTAATATCTAGGGGGAGGGGTGGAGTGCAAAGAGTAGGCTCCAAAGCCTTGGATACAAAACATTTATCGATACCCAAATCGGATAAACATGAAACATAAGAGTCGTTGAGAAGAAACGTACCCGTAACTAATTGTCGTTCCGGGAATCCTATGTGTTAAGGTTGAAAGCTCATTCGCGTACATTGGGGTGGGCGTTCTTCTTGGGACATGCATTCTTAAAATGACCCAGTTGTCCACATTCAAAACAAGCACCCCTTCTGCGTGCACTGGGCACCTTTTTAGCGACGGGGGCGGCACCCTTACAACCATGGGCCACATGGCCACTTCTTTGACACTTGATGCAAAATGGTTCGCCACATTTTCCATAATGATGTTTGTGGCACGTGTTAAAAAAGGTCGTGTTCCAGCATAATTTTTCCTGCCGCCGGGGGTGAAAGGCTTCTTGGTGGAGTCGTTGTGGTTGTGGTTGCTTGATGGAGAGGCTTTCTGTTTTCTTTTGTTGTTAACCGGTTGGGCCTCGGCCGTTGGTGCCGGCGCTTCAATTTCATCCACCGTTTTTATAAATCGGCGGGCTATCATCACAGCCTCTTGTAGGTCGGCGGGTCTTAATGGCATTACCCCGTGTGGAATGCTCTTAGGGAGGCCATCCATGTAAAACTCAACTCCTTGGGGCCCGGGAGCCCGGAGGTTTAGACAAATTGAGGTTAGTTCGGCAAACCGTTGATTATAAGCTTCGAGGTCATCTCGGGCTATTTTTAAATTTCTTGGCCCCTGTTCGAGCCTTCGAGTCTCTTCGCGCGGGAAGTATTCGGTGGTCATTCTTTCTCTTAATTCGGTCCAAGAGAGTGTAAGGGCTTCATCGATACCCACCGATTGTACATACGTGTCCCACCATGAGAGAGCAATACCGGTGAGAGTGAGGGTGGAAAACTTGACCTTATCTTGGTCCCGACAACCGCTTATGCTAAAAACGGCTTCTGTTTGTTCGAACCATCGGGTGAGAGCAACCGGTCCTTCGGTTCCATTGAAAGTGGGAGGATTGTACTTCATGAAGTTTTTGTAGGAGCACCCCCCGTTTGAATTACCGACCCCATGATTGTTGTTGTTGTTGGAGAAGTGACCGGCCACTGCCTCTCCCACAGCGGTGGTTATCATTCGTTGAAGAGCTTGTTCGAGAGTTTCGGGAGGGGTATTGTGTTGACTTTGGTGGGCCATCGTTCCTTCACGACACAAGAGTACCGTCAATTAGTATTATCAATAATACTAACCGTGATATGGAACCAAGATAAAGAGAAAAATTTTCCTTGACTCGCCTTAAATTCTTTATGTCATAATGTCGGAACGTTCATATGAGTCACCGTAATATAATCCCGGAAATTATATTACCCTAATTCATATGTGCATTCGACATCATTTCATATAGTCAAGGTGGCGTGTCAATCAAATCAACCACGTGAGATTAAGGTAGAACAAGAGTTAGATGTGAATAAAAGAGTTCGAGTATAAATGCACAAGTAGTCAAGTAATTCCTACTTCAAGTCTATATGCCGGTTGTAGTCTAGATTCACTAATGTACCCTATGACTCGGGGTCGACACCAATGAACTCTAAATCCCTACAACCAACGCTCTGATACCATCTGTAGCGACCCGACAAAATCGTCATTGACGGCGCCGTCTACTTAGGTCCCGTTACGTGGTCATAAGTCTTTAAAACAACGTTTGACCAAAAGTATGTCGCATTTATTTCAAAAGTAAAGATGTTTCAAGGTTTACAAAGTAGTTCGACAACTAGTTACATAACAAAGTTTAAAGTACAATTGAAACATATGCGACACAATTTAAAAGTAGCCAAAAGACGCTCCACGTATGCATGTATACTCGATATCCAAGCAAAGCATCAAAAGTAATGAGCGGAAGCATGTATCACAAAACGTTCAAGGACCTGAGAAAAACATAGAAATCTGTCAACGAAAACGTTGGTGAAATCATAGGTTTAAGTAAGTAAGTACAAATGAACCACAAGATTTGTAACATTGATATAATAGTAACACATTCCAAAAGTTTGTTTCACGAGCACCCAATTATCAATGCTTAACTTTCCTTCCATAGAACCCCATCACAATAGTGTTAGAACATACACTGTTTCACGAAAATATATTTCATTCGTAAACGGTAGCGAGCCGTTTGAATGAGGGTTTGTCAAGCCCATATGGATCCATACAACATAAGTTCTCGCTTACACCCGGCAAGTGTAACTAATGATAATCGAATTGAGGATTTTGTTCTAAACTCGTATGTAGAATGTTTGTTTTCCCGTACTTGTGTTCACTTAGTAAAAGAAATGTTTATGTTTTCTCATCCCAAATGTAAGTTCAAAAAGAGTAAAAGTGGGACTATGATCTCACCTTGTGTGCACGAGTAAGTAGTACTTCAACAAGTAACGTGTGCAAAGAACAATGCTAGTCTTGACCTAAACAAATAGGTCGTATCAATAACGGTAAACACTATAGGTCAAAGATGTTCAATTAGTCCTATGGCTCGTTACGACTCGAATATATAGCATGTGAATCACATTGTCAAGTTTCATGCAAGAATCAAGTATAAAATAAGATTAGAACGATTGCATAAGTGTTTTGTTATGTTTGACTAAAAGTCAAACTTGGTCAAAGTCAACGAAAAAGTCAACGGGGTCGGGTCGGGTCCCGAACTATTTCTCTGTGGTTTTTAATCATATATGAGCACGTTAGAACAAGTTACATGTGAATCGGAGGTGCGTAGCATAGTAAACATTTTTCGAAAAATGGTGAAACGAAACAGAAACTTCAAGTGTAACTGGACGGCGTCCAGATTTTCTGGACGGCGTCCAGTATTAAAGGACTGGACGGCGTCCCAATATCTGGACGGCGTCCAGTATTAAGGAACTGGACGGCGTCCTAATATCTGGACGGTGTCCAGATTAGTATTCAGGTTCTGTTTGCTGAAAGTCTCAAGTACACGAACCAAAATCCAAACAAACACAATTTATGATCCGCAAACAATCAAGACAAGTATCTTATACCGTTGGGAAGGTAATTTGACGAGGAAAACAACTAAACACATTTAATCAATCAATCTACCTATTACCACAACCAAAACCGCATCTAATGTTTAACATTAACCGCATACAAGTTCATAAATGCAATTCAATGATTCGGGCAACCAATTTACATGAATGATATGCCGTTTCGAAGGTAATCAAGCATACAATCCAACTAAACACTTACCAATAATAATCCATGGCATTCAATGCATCAAAAGTCCATTTCAAGTTCATCAAACCCTAACCCAAATTCACCAAAATCATAAATCAAGTTCATGAACTTTTCTAAAGCAACCTACACATCAAATTGAAGCTAGTGATACTAGGAACACAATTAGAACATGAACTTTTAACATCTAACAACATATGATCATCCAAAACTCAAAAACAACACACCAAAATTCAAGTTCATGCTAGTTACTTCAAAACAACAAGATCGAGCATACAATTCATATATTCATTTTAGACTTGAGCCATAGACACTAATTAACACTTTTATAAGTTAAAAACATCAAGAACACAAAATCTAGTGATTTTAGAAAGTTACCCAAATGAGATGAAATTGGTATCAAGTTGTAGAGGATGAAGAGAGGATTCCAAATATGTAATTTGTTTTGATGTTAGCCTCCAAAATCGGATTTAGATGATGAATCTTGTTTGAGTTCTTGAGAGAAAATGGAAGTATGAAAAAGAAAGAAAGAGAGAAATGAGAGGAGGAGGTTGAAGGTTTGACTAGTTGACCTAGTCAAATCTTTGGCCTCTTTGCAAGTTTAGTCCCTCTAGTTCGGGTGCGGGTGCGTGAATTAACCAAACGAATTATTTGAATTTCACGAGAGTACGGGAGACGTTATAATCCAATAATGAAATTATTAAGAATGTTAGCTAATTTAGGATACGAATCTAGTTACGAAGGATATTATTAAAATAAAAAGACTGGTGTTAAAATAATCTAACGGAGAAATGCAGGATGTTACATATATCTTCTTGGATTCTTTCCGGTAATCCTTTCACAAACGCGTCGATCTTCTCTTCCTCATCTTCGAACGCTCCCGGACACAATAGGCACAATTCTGTGAATCGTCTTTCGTACGTGGTAATATCAAATCCTTGGGTTCGTAACCCTCTAAGTTCTGTCTTGAGCTTATTGACCTCGGTTCTGGGACGGTACTTCTCATTCATCAAGTGCTTGAATGTTGACCACGGTAGTGCGTACGCATCATCTTATCCCACTTGCTCTAGATAGGTATTCCACCATGTTAACGCAGAACCTGTGAAAGTATGCATAGCGTACTTCACTTTGTCCTCTTCAGTACACTTACTTATGGCAAACACCGATTCGACCTTCTCGGTCCACCGTTTCAATCCGATCGGTCCTTTGGTTCCATCAAATTCCAAAGGTTTGCAGGCAGTGAATTCTTTGTAGGTGCATCCTACACGATTTCCTGTACTGCTAGATCCAAGGTTATTGTTGGTATGTAGCGCAGCCTGTACTGCGGCTATGTTTGAAGCTAGAAAAGTACGGAATTCCTCTTCATTCATATTCACGGTGTGTCGAGTAGTCGGTGCCATTTCCTTCAAAATAGTCAAATAGAACAAGTTAATCATACAGAATGTTAAGAGTAGTTAATAGTATTTCGTAGCATAATATGAACTCATTTATAAAAGCTTTTTCTTCATATTAGCGTTTTATAAGTTTAAATTCGGGTAGTACCTACCCGTTAAGTTCATACTTAGTAGCTAATATACAATTCAACTACTACAATTCTATATGAAAAACTGATTATAATAATATTTCGCGTTCAAACTTTTATAAAATATTTTACAAACTTACAATACCGCTTATTTTACATAAAGCATGAAATATAGCACACAATAACTTTGATACAAGATAATTGTGAAGATAATTCTAGCTAGTACACAAGTCGTTCAGCAAAGGCAATAAAGACACGTAATTCATACGTCCAGAAACAAGTCATGCATTCTGGTTTTACTAGGACTACTTCCCATCCTTGGTCTTGTGGAACATAACCGTTATGGCCGTTGATAAGACAGCGTGTTGTAACGTCGTCAAAGGGACGAGGGTTACGTAATGACCAACAGTCTCGTAATAACCTAAAAACCTCATTTCTTACCCCAATTACCGACTTCGTCACTTGTGGGAACGTTTTGTTTAATAGTTGTAGCCCGATGTTCTTTTTATCACTTTGGTGAAAAGCGAACATTACTAACCCGTAAGCATAGCATGCTTCTTTATGTTGCATGTTAGCCGCTTTTTCTAAATCATGAAGTCCTATATTCGGATACATTGAGTCAAAATAATTTCTTAACCCGTTGCGTAAAATAGCATTTGGGTTCCCCGCAATATATGCGTCAAAGTAAACACATCGTAACTTATGGGTTTCCCCATTCGTTTAGAAAAACCTGGTGGTTTAGAGGTTCCCGGGTCATTGTTACAACTTAAGGGCTTCGGGGGTTGACGATACATATAAAGTTCATCGGGGTTGGAATTAGATTTCTCTATTTTTATGCCCTTTCCCTTATTATTTTCTTTTGCCTTTTTAAATTCAGTTGGGGTAATTTCTATAACATCATCGGAATTCTCGTCGGAATCCGATTCATCGGATAATTGGTAATCCTCCCAATATTTTGCTTCCTTGGCGGAAACACCATTGACCATAATTAACCTTGGTCGGTTGGTTGAGGATTTTCTTTTACTTAACCATTTTATTATTTCCCCCACCGGTTCTATTTCCTCCTCCGGTTCCTCCTCTTTCGGTTCTGATTCTTCTTCCGGTTCTGATTCTTCTTCCGGTTCTTCTTCGGGAATTTGTGAATCAGTCCAATATATATTCGACTCTTCGTTATTATTAGGTGAGTCAATGGGATTGGTGCTAGAGGTAGACATCTATCACACAATATCAAACATGTTAAGAGATTAATATATCACATAATATATACATGTTAATAATATATAGTTTCCAACAAAAATGTTAAGCAATCATTTTTAAAGAAAACATGGTCGAAGTCCAGACTCACTAATGCATCCTAACAAACTCGATAAGGCACACTAATGCAAATTTTATGGTTCTCTAAGACCAACGCTCGGATACCAACTGAAATGTCCCGTTCTTATTGATTAAAAACGTTCCATATTAATTGATTTCGTTGCGAGGTTTTGACCTCTATATGAGACGTTTTTCAAAGACTGCATTCATTTTTAAAACAAACCATAACCTTTATTTCATAAATAAAGGTTTAAAAAGCTTTACGTAGATTATCAAATAATGATAATCTAAAATATCCTGTTTACACACGACCATTACATAATGGTTTACAATACAAATATGTTACATCGAAATCAGTTTCTTGAATGCAGTTTTTACACAATATCATACAAACATGGACTCCAAATCTCGTCCTTATTTTAGTATGCAATAGCGGAAGCTCTTAGTATTCACCTGAGAATAAACATGCTTTAAACGTCAACAAAAATGTTGGTGAGTTATAGGTTTAACCTATATATATCAAATCGTAATAATAGACCACAAGATTTCATATTTCAATACACATCCCATACATAGAGATAAAAATCATTCATATGGTGAACACCTGGTAACCAACATTAACAAGATGCATATATATAAGAATATCCCCATCATTCCGGGACACCCTTCAGATATGATATAAATTTCGAAGTACTAAAGCATCCGGTACTTTGGATGGGGTTTGTTAGGCCTAGATCTATCTTTAGGATTCGCGTCAATTAGGGTGTCTGTTCCCTAATTCTTAGATTACCAGACTTGATAAAAAGGGGCATATTCGATTTCGATAATTCAACCATAGAATGTAATTTCACGTACTTGTGTCTATTTTGTAAATCATTTATAAAACCTACATGTATTCTCATCCCAAAAATATTAGATTTTAAAAGTGGGACTATAACTCACTTTCACAGATTTTTACTTCGTCGGGAAGTAAGACTTGGCCACTGGTTGATTCACGAACCTATAACAATATATACATATATATCAAAGTATGTTCAAAATATATTTACAACACTTTTAATATATTTTGATGTTTTAAGTTTATTAAGTCAGCTGTCCTCGTTAGTAACCTACAACTAGTTGTCCACAGTTAGATGTACAGAAATAAATCGATAAATATTATCTTGAATCAATCCACGACCCAGTGTATACGTATCTCAGTATTGATCACAACTCAAACTATATATATTTTGGAATCAACCTCAACCCTGTATAGCTAACTCCAACATTCACATATAGAGTGTCTATGGTTGTTCCGAAATATATATAGATGTGTCGACATGATAGGTCGAAACATTGTATACGTGTCTATGGTATCTCAAGATTACATAATATACAATACAAGTTGATTAAGTTATGGTTGGAATAGATTTGTTACCAATTTTCACGTAGCTAAAATGAGAAAAATTATCCAATCTTGTTTTACCCATAACTTCTTCATTTTAAATCCGTTTTGAGTGAATCAAATTGCTATGGTTTCATATTGAACTCTATTTTATGAATATAAATAGAAAAAGTATAGATTTATTGTCGGAAAAATAAGTTACAAGTCGTTTTTGTAAAGGTAGTCATTTCAGTCGAAAGAACGACGTCTAGATGACCATTTTAGAAAACATACTTCCACTTTGAGTTTAACCATAATTTTTGGATATAGTTTCATGTTCATAATAAAAATCATTTTCCCAGAATAACAACTTTTAAATCAAAGTTTATCATAATTTTTAATTAACTAACCCAAAACAGCCCGCGGTGTTACTACGACGGCGTAAATCCGGTTTTACGGTGTTTTTCGTGTTTTCAGGTTTTAAATCATTAAGTTAGCATATCATATAGATATAGAACATGTTTTTAGTTGATTTTAAAAGTCAAGTTAGAAGGATTAACTTTTATTTGCGAACAAGTTTAGAATTAACTAAACTATGTTCTAGTGATTACAAGTTTAAACCTTCGAATAAGATAGCTTTATATGTATGAATCGAATGATGTTATGAACATCATTACTACCTCAATTTCCTTGGATAAACCTACTGGAAATGAGAAAAATAGATCTAGCTTCAAAGGATCCTTGGATGGCTTGAAAGTTCTTGAAGCAGAATCATGACACGAAAACGATTTCAAGTAAGATTTCCACTCGAAATAAGATTGTTATAGTTATAGAAATTGAATTAAAGTTTGAATATGATTATTACCTTGTATTAGAAAGATAAACTACTGTAAGTAACAAAGGTTTCTTGATCTTGGATGATTACTTGTAATGGATTTAGAAAACTTGGAAGTAAACTTGCAATCTTGGAAGTATTCTTGATTTTATGAAACTAGAACTTTTGGAATTTATGAAGAACACTTAGAACTTGAAGATAGAACTTGAGAGAGATCAATTAGATGAATAAAATTGAAGAATGAAAGTGTTTGTAGGTGTTTTTGGTCGTTGGTGTATGGATTAGATATAAAGGATATGTAATTTTGTTTTCATGTAAATAAGTCATGAATGATTACTCATATTTTTGTAATTTTATGAGATATTTCATGCTAGTTGCCAAATGATGGTTCTCACATGTGCTAGGTGACTCACATGGGCAGCTAAGAGCTGTTCATTGGAGTGTATATACCAATAGTACATACATCTAAAAGCTGTGTATTGTACGAGTACGAATACGGGTGCATACGAGTAGAATTGTTGATGAAACTGAACGAGGATGTAATTGTAAGAATTTTTGTTAAGTAGAAGTATTTTGATAAGTGTCTTGAAGTCTTTCAAAAGTGTATGAATACATATTAAAACACTACATGTATATACATTTTAACTGAGTCGTTAAGTCATCGTTAGTCGTTACATGTAAATGTTGTTTTGAAACCTTTAGGTTAACGATCTTATTGAATGTTGTTAACCCATTGTTTATTATAACAAATAAGATGTTAAATTGTTATATTATCATGATATTATGATATATAATATATCTTAGTATGATATATATACAGTTAAATGTCGTTACAACGATAATCGTTACATATATGTCTCGTTTCGAAATCATTAAGTTAGTAGTCTTATTTTTACATATGTATTTCATTGTTAATACACTTAATAATATATTTACTTATCATTTAACATAATTAACCAAGTGTATCAATATCTTAATATGATTCATATGTACCTAGTAAGACGTTGTTATAACGATAATCGTTATATATATCGTTTTCGAGTTTCTTAAATTAATAGTCTCATTTTTATGTATATAACTCATTGTTAAAATACCTAATGAGATACATACTTATAATAAAATCATGTTAACTATATATATAACCATATATATGTCATCATATAGTTTTTACAAGTTTTAACGTTCGTGAATCACCGGTCAACTTGGGTGGTCAATTGTCTATATGAAACCTATTTCAATTAATCAAGTCTTAACAAGTTTGATTGCTTAACATGTTGGAAACACTTAATCATGTAAATAACAATTTCATTTAATATATATATAAACATGGAAAAGTTCGGGTCACTACACGTTACACTTCTCGTACCGAAATACATTATTGTTTGACTTGAACCGCATTGACGTGAACAATCATTTATACACTTCCCTCGGGGAACGCTTCTTTAGAGTTGTACTAATTCTTTCGATTCAATACGAGTCACGTTAGAGACGTCGTTACACTTTGTTCATTTTAAAACTTCACGATTACACGAACTTGAATCTATGGAGTGATGTGGGAATGGAGGTATGAGTTAGCGTAATATAACGACACTCGATTAACGTGGTTATATTACGGTAAGTCATACCAAAGTTCTAATGACTCTTGATGGTGATTGGACTCGATCAACCTAATCACCACCATGTGCCATGTACATGATTTCATTTTTCTAGTTTGAACATCCGACAACTCTGAGAATACTGATAACAACCATACCCGGGACACATCGTCGATTATTGTCGAACCATATTTATGCTTCCGAATGAATGACAAATTCTTTCGACTTCAAACATACGATACGCGTGTATACTATCTCGTCTTCGCGCAGTTTTATCGACGAACTATGATATGCTTGTTATGCTCACATCGAGGCGGAAATTCCTCTCGCATTAAACTCATACTTCCTTATAAGGAAATCTTTTATCTAAATTCTCAATGGATGGATAGACTCTTCACGTTATACTAGTATTCACCACGAGGGTGAATAGTCCTAATGAACGTTTTTCAGAACCCGATACGAAACTTGCTCTAATAAACGTTTTTGGAAACCGATAAATCTTCCGCGGCGCAAAAATTCTTGAGAAACAGAAACTTGTCCTAACTAACGTTTTCAAGTCCTAACGAACTTGTTCAAAATATATCTTAAGGAGATATACTTCGATTCAAATCGAGATCCTCGTTTCACTTCTAGACTTACAAAAAGCCTCGGGACCACGTTTAGACATGAGTACCGCACATCAACCACAACCTTATGGACCGAGCAAACATACGATTCAAACCTTGGAAACCATAATACGAATTTGTGTTATCGACTTCAAATTTACTTGAGAAAAGTATTTGCCTTTAGCCGAATTCTAGTACTACAATAATTTTCACTCGAGTATTTACGCCACAGTTTTTGAAAACTCATTTAGCCACAATTGTCATTTTCTAAATTGTTGAACCGAAGTAGGTGACGTGCAAACCACCGGACCCGGACTCATTCATGAAATAACCGTTATGATCGTTCAAATCCAAGAAAGGCTCAAGGCGGCCCGTAGTCGTCAAAAGAGCTATGCCAATGTTAGACGTGAACCTCTCGAATTACAAGTGGGTAACCGCGTAACGTTAAAATTTGCACTTTGAAAAGGTGTAATCCGTTTCGGGAAACGTAGAAAGCTAAATCCGCGATACTTTGATCCTTTTAAAATCTTTGGGCGTTTTGGACCCGTTGCTAGCCGTTTAGATTTTCCGACTCGTTTGAGTCTCCATTCATCCTGCAATCCACGTATCAAACTTAAAGAAGTATCTTGCCGAACAAGAACTTGTTATTTCTTTTGATGAACTTACTATCAATGACAAACTCCACTTCCTAGGAGAACCGGTTGAAATTGTGAATCATGAAACCAAACTCTAAAACGACGAAAAATCCCAACGGTCAAAATTCGTTGAAATACCCAAGGAAGTACTTTCACTTATCCGTAGAATTGGCAACGCACGATCTCGATGAAGGAACAACGACTACTACTTCCGACTAAATTTCGGGACGAAATTTCTTTTAAGGTGTAGGTAATGTAACATCCCGCATTTTTCCGTTAAATTATTTTAACGCCCGTCTTTTTTTTATAGATAATATCTTCCGTTATCTAAATTTGTAGTTTCCGTTGACTAACGTTCATAATATTCCCGTTAATTAATTATAACATCACTCGTTTACTTTAGCGCTTTTGAAAATATTCGTTCAGTTAATTCACGCACCCGCTTTGAAACTTGAGGGACCGAAGTTGTCAAGTGGGAAAACTAGTTGACTAGGTCAACTAGTCAACCCACCTTTCTCATCCATTCATTTCATTCATCTCCCACCTCCTCTTTCTTTCTTCTCTACTTCCATTTTTGGAACTTAAACACCCAACTCACAAAATCATCATCTAAATCCGGATCAAGAGGCAAACATCAAAACAAATTATATTTTCGTGATCCTCTCTTCATCCTCTACATTTTGGTACCAATTTCATCAAGTTTGGATAACTTTCTAAAAACACTAAATTTTCTTTAAATTCATTTTATATACTTGAAATGATGTTAGTTAGTGTCTATGGCTCGTGTATTACATGAATATATGTTTTGTTTGCTCGATTTGTTGTTTTGAGTAACTAGTTTGAACATTTGAAATGGGTTTGTTTAACCTTGCATTTTGGAAGATTAAATGTTGTTTAAATGCTAAAGTTCATATTTTAATTATGTTACTAGTATCACTAGCTTCGTTTTGATGCGTAGGTTGATTAAGAAAACTTCAAACACATGATTATTGATTTTTGTGAATTTTGGTTAGGGTTTGATAGACCTAAAATGAGCTTTCGATGTTTTGAATGCCATGAAATGTTATTAGTAAGTGTTTAGTTGTAATGTATGTTTCATTACCTTCAAAACGACATATCATGTGTGTGAATTGGGTTCCCGAACCTTAAAATGCATTTTGTGAACTTGAAACTTTGAAAATAAACCTTTAATGATCATTTGACGAGTTTTCGGTTATTGCAATTGATGTTTTTGCTTGATGAAAAGTGGTTAGTTGTGTTCCTTGTCAAAAGAGCTTTTCAACGATATAAGATACATGTTCTAAGTGTTTACGGTTTGTGATTTGTGCTAAATTGAGGTTTGGTTGAGACTTGAACTTTTGAAACAGACCAGGCACCAGGCCACGCCTATTCGCGTGGCGCGACACCAGGGGCCGCGGCGCGGCATTTTCCGTGTTTGGCTTCTGACCTACTTTGTCAAATTTCGAAAAATGTTTGCTATGCTACGCACCTCCGATTCACATTTAACTTGTTCTAACATGCTTATATATGATTAAAAACCTCAGAAAAATAGTTCGGGACCCGACCCGAACGTGTTGACTTTTTTTGACTTTGACTTGACCGAGTTTGACTTTTAGTCAAACTTAACCAAACACTTATGCAATCATTCAAATCTTATTTTATACTTGATTCTTGCATGAAATTTGACAACGTGATTCACATGCTATATTTAATCGAGTCGTAACGAGCCATAGGACTAATTGAGCACATTTCGCCCGACCTTGTGTCGTAACCGGTTAATTGATACAACTTACTTGTTTAGGTCAAGGCTAAGCAACTTTCATGCACACGTCTACTTTGTGAAGTACATTTATACTCGTGCACTCGAGGTGAGATCATAGTCCCATCTTTCAACAACTTTTATACTTTTAAATTATGGGATGAGAAACATATACAGTTTTATACTACATACTTTATACTTTGAACACAAGTACGGAAACAAACATTCCACAGCGAGTTAGAACAAAAAGCCTCAATTCGATTATCATTAGTTACACTTGCAGAGTGTAAGCGAGAACTTATATTATGTGATCACATGGGCTTGACGAGCCTCATTCGGACGGTTCGCTACCGTTAGCGGATGAAATATATTTTCGTGTTTAGTGTATGTTCTAACACTACGTAACAGGGTGCAAAACAGTTAAGTCTTGATAATTGGGTGTTCGCGAACAAACTTTTGGAATGCAAACGATTTAGATAATCAACGTTATGGAAATACAAAATTTTGTGGTTCAAAAACAACGTTTACAAACACCTATGATTTCACCAACGTTTTTCGTTGACAGTTTTCTATATGTTTCTCAGGTTCATACATGGCTATTTGATACATGTTTTCGAACACTTTGATTACTTGCTTGGGGGTCAAGCATACATGCATACGCTAGTGATAGCACATTTGGATTCAAACTTATAGCATACATACTTACGCTATTTATAGCAACCGTGATTTTAAACTAATTATGTCGCAAATTATTTCATTTACACTTTATAACTTTTGTAAACTTAAACTTATTGTCGATCCGTTTGGTAAACTAAACTTTGTAAGTTTTGTACATTTCAAATGAATGCGACATAATTTTGATCAAACGTGTCTCATATAGGGACTACGACAACGTTACGGGACCTAAGTTAACGGCGCCGTCAATGACAATTTTGTCGGGTCGCTACAAAACAACCCACGGTTCTCAGGTAACGTTCTCTGAACATTACATCCTAACACCGTCCGCGAGCCATTAATTTCGGCTAGCCCGAATGATGGTGGGTCATGTTTAACCACCCTTTTCTGAGATCATCATCTTGTATGAGGGTTACTCACAGTACTCCGGACCAGAGAGTTAAACTCAAGGAACCCTTAAATCCCCCTCATTTGTTGATCTTGCATAGACCGAACCCTTTGGACCATTTTATGCTTGATTACTAAGCTTGACTATGTGTGGGATCAACATTGAATCAATATCATGAGCTACATGTAACCAAAGTGTTGAATACACAAAACATTTTCTTTTTGCGAACGTCCCATTGTGAGTGAAGTTTAGAAGTCGGTAAGATTTTGGACAAACAACATCTCCCTTTTTTACCTCTTATGTTAAATGGTTCGAAATTTGGAGAGCTTCTTCAGTTTCAAAGGACCGTATATATGTCATTGGCATGACAATTCTTTGTGTTATTGACGATATAGGAATAGTCACTTTTGATTCTTATAATATGAAAGGAGGCATTTGGATTTTATTTGTTGTTTATTCTTTTTTCCGGCTAAAACATAGAGATAAGAACGCCTTTTTAATATGTTGTATTGCTACTGGTTTTCTGTTAATTTAACCGGACTGCTAAAAAAAAGGGGGGTTAAAGCTATAAATACGTTATATACTTTCTTTTTTGTTTTAATCTGGGCTATATACTCAATAGAATACCAGTGTAGGCCATATACTTTTAAAAAGTGTGCTAATATGAACGCATTGAATTTGTTAACCGGATTAAACAATAATGAGCGAACAAATGTGAAAGTATATAGCATACATCGGAACAAATCATTTTTTTATATAGCTTACATCGGGACACAAATGAAAGTATATATAACCTATTTGTAGCCATATAAAAAAATATAATAAAAAATATTAAAAAATCGATTTTACCGGTTCAGCAGGTAACCGGTCACCAATAGCCTACACTAGAACATTTTTTGAAAGTATGTGACTTACACATTTAATTTATTGAGTATATAGCTTACACTTGAAATAAAAGTGAAAATATATAGCGTATTTATAGCTTTAACCTAAAAAAAAATAAATGAAATCCTAATTAAACAAACTTTATATTGATGATCGACATCCTAATTAAACAAATTCTGAAACCCATGTTACGTGAGACACCAAACTAGCATGTCAACTATCTATAAAGAATATGACAGATGTCATTGATTACAATTTCAAAGTATTATTAAACAAACTAACGCTAATCAAATTTATTAAGTTGACTAATTAAAACCCTTCTTTATCTAGGTTTCTTTTACTAGCTTTTCTAACTTATGCGAAACGTAAATTCGCAAGGTCAATTGATCTTTACCGTACCTCAAGATGAACACAGTAGGTCAGTAAGTGAAATTCAACACCTAAGTGACACAAAAGTATCAGGGAAGCTTGATTTGAGTGGTATGGGGTGAGATCTAACTTGACGTACTGTCAATCCAAGTTCGATTCTCACTCCAAGCAGGGATTTCCAAGCTTTGATAGTATTACCAACATCAATGCGATTTCGGAAGGTCTCAGGGGGGTGTTACCAAGCTTCGATAGTACTGCCAACATCATCACGAATTGGGTTTCCTCCTGACGCGTGTGTGGGTGACAAATGAATGCATTCGATGTCGATATCGCCGTTCAATTAAAAAGTGACACAAAAGCTCCTTACGGAGAATGTCCACCTTGTTGGTAATTTTATTTATTTATTTATTTTTCTTTTCTGAAAAAACGAATACTCGTATAGAAACGATGTCGTTTTTCATAGAAAAACGCACTCAACAAAAAATACAAAAGGACAAGGAGAGAAATGGGGAAAATAGCGCCAATAAAGCAACCAATCAAACAAAGACTATCTATAAACGAGTCTCCCTAATGTCCCGATAAAAACCTACAAACATATAAACCAAACAAAAATCGAAAATACCCGAAGCGACAAGGAATGAAACCAACCAAAGGAACAAGACGAACTATAACAATCAACCTCTAGGACCTTCCTTTTTCATTTTTCCATTAACCAACAAGGTGGACATCAATTTACTTGCGGGGTAAGGGGTAGCGCCCTTGAGAAAGACATTCAATGTACTTGTTGGTAATTTTATTGTTATCAACAAAAATATCTTACGGAGTAGTTAATTTTAATTTCAGTGTATTTGAAAATAAAGGGTTATTTAGTTATACTTAATTTTAGGTATGCAGGATGCAAAGTGCTACCCGTTTGAGCGAACTGTATAGTCTCAAGGATCAAGGGGTTGTACCCACTTGCGGGGTAAAAGTGGTAGCGCCCTCTGTGTCGTGACCCGTCCAAATTCATATGAACACATTTGGTCCCATTGCGAGGTACTGACCTCTATATGATACGTTTTACAAACATTGCATTCTTTTAAAAGACAAACTCGTTTCAAAATATAACATTTCAATACAAATGATATATGTTTCCAATGAATGACTAATCTGTCATTGACTTAATAAACGCCTTTTTGAACTCAAACGACTTGAATGCAACGTCTTTTGAAATATGTCATGAACGACTCCAAATAATATCTTTAAAATGAGCAAATGTGATAGTGCTCTAAATGAACATATATTTAGGCGCAATATCCTTCCAATTTGTAAAGCTTTTAGTTGCAATTGTTCTATTTTTATGTAATATTCGTTTAAATAAATAAGTGCGAAGATAAAAGAAGAAAACGACGATTTGAAGACCCAAATGACCAAAAAGCTCAAATGTACAAGTTACAATCCAAATGGTTCCAATTAGTGATAAATAACGTCTAAAAATGACAAGAGTACAAGCCGCGGAACGCAAAGTACAAGATTTCAAAGCGTACAAAAAGACGTTCGAAAAACCGAAACCAAGGCATAAACCGAGCATCAACGCGCGAGTCAACGGAGCTAAAATTACAAGTCAACTATGCACATGAATATAATATAATATATATATATATAATTATATAAAATTATATATATTATATTATATTATTAAATAAAACGTCGGCAAACTAGAAAACAAATTGGTAAGAGTTGTCCCAGGTGGCCATGCGATTGCATGGCCATGAAGAAGAAACTTCATGCGATCGCATGACCCCAGAAATGTGGCCAAGTCCTATAAATTGCAACGAATTCAGCAGAGTTGTTTCCTCTGTAATATTTATAATTATATTTATAATTATAATTAAGTTTAAGTAAGATTAATAATAAATTATGGTTTAGTTGGGTTATTGTAAGAAATATTTTACGGGTTTTAAAGTCGGAACTCTGTCCGTGTAACGCTACGCGATAAATAATCACTGTAAGCTATGTTCTTCCTTTTTAAATTAATGTCTCGTAACTAAGTTATTATTATGCTTATTTGAGCCGAAGTGATCGTGATGTGGGGATAAATATTAAGACGGGGTTATTGGATTTTTTACCATAATTCGGGTTTGGACAAAAGACCGACACTTGTGGACATTGGACTATGGACTATTAATAGATGAGGGGTATTGTCTAATCGAATGACAACTCATTGGAATTTGTCGAACCTATCTTCAAATTAGTTAAACCAATAATTATTAAATGATTATGCATGTCCTATTTAGTGACGTTTATACGACATCTTTTACGATCATTTAATTAATTATTAGGGTTGGGTAATTGATTATTCAAACTGATCAAGTGGGTAAATTAATGTTCATATCTCATTAAAACAGGGGTGGATTATATACAAGGGGAATTGGTGTAATTATTAACAAAGTATTAAAACCTTGGATTACACGCAGTCGATAACCTGGTGTAATTATTAACAAAGTATTAAAACCTTGTTACAGTCTGAATCCCTAATTAGTTGGAATATTTGACTTCGGGAATAAGGTTAATTTGACGAGCATTTTATAATTATGACCGATGGACTATTATGGGCAAAAACAAGATAGGTATCAAATAATCCAGGACAAAGGACAATTAACCCAGAGTAATAAATTAAAACCAAAACGTCAAACATCATGATTGCGGAAGTTTAAATAAGCATAATTATTTTTTGTATTTATCATCGTACTTTTATTTACTGTTATTTTATTTATTGTCATTTTTTTTATTTATCGCAAATTTAATTATCGCAACTTTAAATATTGTTATTTATTTTACGCAATTTAATTATTGTCATTTATTTTTACGCTTTATTAAAAATCGACAAAACGGTCATTAAACGGTAAACCCCCCTTTTATAATAATATTACTACTTATATATAATTATATATATTATATAAATATAGTTGTTAAAAATATAGTACGTAATCACTAACTCCCTGTGGAACGAACCGGACTTACTAAAAACTATACTACTCTACGATTAGGTACACTATCTATAGTGTTGTAGCAAGGTTTAGGTATATTCCATCCGTAAATTAATAAAACTTGTATCATATTTCGTCATATTTCGTATTAAAAATAATACTATATCGTATACACCGCTGCACACATCAAAATGCACAGCGAAAGATTTCTTTAATATCTGAGAATAAACATGCTTAAAAGTGTCAACCAAAAGGTTGGTGAGTTCATTAGTTTATCATAAATAATCATTTCATAATTTTAATAGACCACAAGATTTCATTTTCCTTAAATATACATCTCGTACAGGCATTTCGCAAACTGCATATAGATAAAAATCATTCATATGGTGAACACCTGGTAACCGACATTAACAAAATGCATCTAGAATATCCCCATCATTCCGGGACTCTCATCGGATATGATAAATCGAAGTACTAAAGCATCCGTAACCCGGATGAGGCTTGTTGGGCCCGATAGATCTATCTTTAAAATTCGCGTCAATTAGGGTGTATGTTCCCTAATTCTTAGGTTACCAGACTAAAAAGGGTGATATCCGGTATAATAATCTAACCATAGAATGTAGTTTCAAGTAATTGTGCCTATTTTGTAAAACATTTATAAAAGCAACGCATGTATTCTCAGTCCCAAAAATATATATTGCAAAAGCATTTAAAAAGGGGGCAAATGAAACTCACGATACGATATTTTGTAGTAAACATATGCATACGACGATACTGAACAATGCAGGGTTGACCTCGGATTCACGAACCTATATCAATTATATATATTAAAATATATAATCATAATCGAATAAGTTTATATATATTTTGTTATGTATTAAGATTAATATTCTTATATATAATTTATTAATGCTTATAATATGTTATAATACATATTTGATATATAATTTACTTAACGTTATAATATTATATTAGTTAAAACATAATATTATGTAATATTAGTATACTTATGTAATAAATATTTTTTATATGAATTTCTCTTGTTTGCAAAAATGTTAATTATAATAATACTAGCATAAGGATAATAATAATGATAATAACTATAATACTAATAATAATAATGATAGTAATAATAATAATAATAATAATTTTAATAAAAATGCTAATTTTAATAATAATGATAAAATAAAAATAATAGTTTTAATAAAATAATATTTTCTATTAATAATGGTAATTTTAATAATAAGGATAGTTTTAATAATAATTTTAATAAAAATGATAATAATAATAATAATAATAATAATAATAATAATAATAATAATAATAATAATAATAACAATAATAACAATAATAATAATAACAATAATAATAATAATAATAATAATAATAATAATAATAATAATAATAATAATAATAATAATAATAATAATAATAATAATAATAATAATAATAATAATAATAATAATAATAATAATAAAAATAATAATAATAATAATAATAATAATAATAATAATAATAATAATAATAATAATAATAATAATAATAATAAGAATAATAATAATATGAATCATAGTAATATGAATAATAAGTATACTACCTTAAAAGGAAAACCTTCAAAAATAAACATGTCTCAGCACGGACTCGAACACGCGACCTCACATTCTCCTAACACGCCACTAACCATTACTCTGTATGTTACTTCTTGTTATACTCTGCCCATTTAAACATTTAATACGTACAAAACTGTTTGCCTTTCTCTTACTAAAACCCATTTAGTATCTTCATCATTATCAAGTATCACATAAAATCATGATCATATCATCATCATTGTTGTATCATAACTCGTCATTAACATCATCTCAGAGTCGCTAATCATCATTTAACATTATCACTAGTATAAATCAAAGTCCACTAAAGCTTAATGGGCTGTAGCAGCCCAACTAGTCAAGAACCGGCCCAACATGGAATGTTAGCCTTACAATAGGCCCAATTGTGCAAAAATAATTTTTAGCCCAACATAAAAACTAGTGATCTGTGGACCACTATAAAAGGAGTCTGGTAACTAAATATTTTGATGTTCGATATAAAACTGATCAATTGTAAGTGGGATTAGTGATCCGTCATTTTCATGTTTGTCATCGTCGATTCTCTTTCATCATTACCTTTATTTATCAATCATCATCATATTTTAGGATTAAGAAAGATAAATAAAAAAATGGCGAATAATGCACACTACGGCAAGTAGTCTTCGAACAATTTCAATATCCTAGTGAGTTCGATTTGGGTTTGATCGAAAATAGTAATCAGCAAACGAAACATAATAGCAGTAGCTAATGGTGGTTTAATGGTGATCGAACAAATAGTTGATGGTTGTTCTCGGTTGTAACAGGAGATGTTCTTGTGGTGTTTGCAACAGATAACGAAGGAGCAACAATAAAAAGGTTCGAAGATGGTGATGTTTTTAATGGGTTTCAAGCAGATTAAAACAACCAGGTGGTGAGGGTCTAGTGATGATCGAGTACTAAAGCAACGAGAAATGTTGAGCAGTAACATGAGGCTTGTTTGAGATAGAATTAAAACAGAAAATAGCTGCAATAGAAATTAAATGGCAGCAGCAGTAATGATCGAATGGTGATGATTTTTGTGGTGTGAGATGAAGTGGAACAGTTGCCTTTCAAAGAAATTGCAGGTGGTGTTTCACGTGGGTTGATGATCATGGTGGTAGCAATTGTATACGATTGTGATTGTGGCTAGATGGTGAATGGTATCCGTAGTGGTGGTGGGTGTTTGAAGGTGGAACCCAACGAAAACCATTATCGGATGAAGGTGTGGTTTGATCTTGGGTGTTGGCTGTAGTGACCCGAACTTTTCCATGTTTATATATATTAATTGAGATTGATATTTACATGATTAAATGTTTCCAACATGTTAATCAATCAAACTTGTTAAGACTTGATTAATTGAAATATGTTTCATATAGACAATTGACCACCCAAGTTGACCGGTGATTCACGAACGTTAAAACTTGTAAAAACTATACGATGACATATATATGGTTATATATATAGTTAACATGTTTTTATTATAAGTATGTATCTCATTAGGTATTTTAACAATGAGTTATATACATAAAAATGAGACTATTAATTTAAGAAACTCGAAAACGATATATATAACGATTATCGTTATAACAACGTCTTACTAGGTACATATGAATCATATTAAGATATTGATACACTTGGTTAATTATGTTAAATGATAAGTAAATATATTATTAAGTGTATTAACAATGAAATACATATGTAAAAATAAGACTACTAACTTAATGATTTCGAAACGAGACATATATGTAACGATTATCGTTGTAACGACATTTAACTGTATATACATCATACTGAGATATATTATATATCATAATATCATGATAATATAACAATTTAACATCTCATTTGTTATAATAAACAATGGATTAACAACATTCAACAAGATCGTTAACCTAAAGGTTTCAAAACAACATTTACATGTAACGACTAACGATGACTTAACGACTCAGTTAAAATGTATATACATGTAGTGTTTTAATATGTATTCATACACTTTTGAAAGACTTCAAGACACTTATCAAAATACTTCTACTTAACAAAAATGCTTACAATTACATCCTCGTTCAGTTTCATCAACAATTCTACTCGTATGCACCCGTATTCGTACTCGTACAATACACAGCTTTTAGATGTATGTACTATTGGTATATACACTCCAATGATCAGCTCTTAGCAGCCCATGTGAGTCACCTAACACATGTGGGAACCATCATTTGGCAACTAGCATGAAATATCTCATAAAATTACAAAAATATGAGTAATCATTCATGACTTATTTACATGAAAACAAAATTACATATCCTTTATATCTAATCCATACAACAACGACCAAAAACACCTAAAAACACTTTCATTATTCAATTTTCTTCATCTAATTGATCTCTCTCAAGTTCTATCTTCAAGTTCTAAGTGTTCTTCATATATTTTACAAGTTCTAGTTACATAAAATCAAGAATACTTTCAAGTTTGCTAGCTCACTTCCAATCTTGTAAGGTGATCATCCAACCTCAAGAAATCTTTGTTTCTTACAGTAGGTTATCATTCTAATACAAGGTAATAATCATATTCAAACTTTGGTTTAATTTCTATAACTATAACAATCTTATTTCAAGTGATGATCTTACTTGAACTTGTTTTCGTGCCATGATTCTGCTTCAAGAACTTCGAGCCATCCAAGGATCCATTGAAGCTAGATCCATTTTTCTCTTTTCCAGTAGGTTTATCCAAGGAAATTAAGGTAGTAATCATGTTCATAACATCATTCAATTCATACATATAAAGCTATCTTATTCGAAGGTTTAAACTTGTAATCACTAGAACATAGTTTAGTTAATTCTAAACTTGTTCGCAAACAAAAGTTAATCCTTCTAACTTGACTTTTAAAATCAACTAAACACATGTTCTATATCTATATGATATGCGAACTTAATGATTTAAAACCTGGAAACACGAAAAACACCGTAAAACCGGATTTACGCAGTCGTAGTAACACCGCGGGCTGTTTTGGGTTAGTTAATTAAAAACTATGATAAACTTTGATTTAAAAGTTGTTATTCTGAGAAAATGATTTTTATTATGAACATGAAACTATATCCAAAAATTATGGTTAAACTCAAAATGGAAGTATGTTTTCTAAAATGGTCATCTAGACGTCGTTCTTTCGACTGAAATGACTACCTTTACAAAAACGACTTGTAACTTATTTTTCCGACTATAAACCTATACTTTTTCTGTTTATATTCATAAAATAGAGTTTAATATGAAATCATAGCAATTTGATTCACTCAAAACGGATTTAAAATGAAGAAGTTATGGGTAAAACAAGATTGGATAATTTTTCTCATTTTAGCTACGTGAAAATTGGTAACAAATCTATTCCAACCATAACTTAATCAACTTGTATTGTATATAATGTAATCTTGAGATACCATAGACACGTATACAATGTTTCGACCTATCATGTCGACACATCTATATATATTTCGGAACAACCATAGACACTCTATATGTGAATGTTGGAGTTAGCTATACAGGGTTGAGGTTGATTCCAAAATATATATAGTTTGAGTTGTGATCAATACTGAGATACGTATACACTGGGTCGTGGATTGATTCAAGATAATATTTATCGATTTATTTCTGTACATCTAACTGTGGACAACTAGTTGTAGGTTACTAACGAGGACAGCTGACTTAATAAACTTAAAACATCAAAATATATTAAAAGTGTTGTAAATATATTTTGAACATACTTTGATATATATGTATATATTGTTATAGGTTCGTGAATCAACCAGTGGCCAAGTCTTACTTCCCGATGAAGTAAAAATCTGTGAAAGTGAGTTATAGTCCCACTTTTAAAATCTAATATTTTTGGGATGAGAATACATGCAGGTTTTATAAATGATTTACAAAATAGACACAAGTACGTGAAACTACATTCTATGGTTGAATTATCGAAATCGAATATGCCCCTTTTTATTAAGTCTGGTAATCTAAGAATTAGGGAACAGACACCCTAATTGACGCGAATTCTAAAGATAGATCTATTGGGCCTAACAAACCCCATCCAAAGTACCGGATGCTTTAGTACTTCGAAATTTATATCATATCCGAAGGGTGTCCCGGAATGATGGGGATATTCTTATATATGCATCTTGTTATTGTCGGTTACCAGGTGTTCACCATATGAATGATTTTTATCTCTATGTATGGGATGTGTATTGAAATATGAAATCTTGTGGTCTATTATTATTATGATTTGATAATATATAGGTTAAACCTATAACTCACCAACATTTTTGTTGACGTTTTAAGCATGTTTATTCTCAGGTGATTATTAAGAGCTTCCGCTGTCGCATACTTAAATAAGGACGATATTTGGAGTCCATGCTTGTATGATATTGTATAAAAACTGCATTCAAGAAACTTATTTCTTTGTAACATATTTGTATTGTAAACCATTATGTAATGGTTGTGTGTAAACAGGATATTTTAGATTATCATTATTTGATAATCTACGTAAAGCTTTTTAAACCTTTATTGATGAAATAAAGGTTATGGTTTGTTTTAAAATGAATGCAGTCTTTGAAAAACGTCTCATATAGAGGTCAAAACCTCGCAACGAAATCAATTAATATGGAACGTTTTTAATCAATAAGAACGGGACATTTCAGTTGGTATCCGAGCGTTGGTCTTAGAGAACCAGAATTTTGCATTAGTGTGTCTTATCGAGTTTGTTAGGATGCATTAGTGAATCTGGACTTCGACCGTGTTTACTTGAAAAATGATTGCTTAACAAATTTTGTTGGAAACTATATATTTTTAACATGTGAATATTATGTGATATATTAATCTCTTAACGCGTTTGATATTATGTGATAGATGTCTACCTCTAGAACAATTCCCATTGACTCACCTAATAATAATGAAGAGTCAAATGTAAATTGGAATGATTCGTGGACTGATTCACAAGTTCCCGAAGAGGAACCGGAAGAAGAGTCGGAACCGGAAGAAGAATCGGAACCGGAAGAAGAATCGGAACCGGATGAAGAAATAGAACCGGTGGGGGAAATAATAAAACGGTTAAGTAAAAGAAAATCCTCAACCAACCGACCAAGGTTAATTATGGTCAATGGTGTTTCCGCCAAGGAAGCAAAATATTGGGAGGATTACCAATTCTCCGATGAATCGGATTCCGACGAGAATTCCGATGATGTTATAGAAATTACCCCAACTGAATTTAAAAAGGCAAAAGAAAATAATAAGGGAAAGGGCATAAAAATAGAGAAATCTAATTCCAACCCCGATGAACTTTATATGTATCGTCAACCCCCGAAGTCCTTAAGTTGTAACAATGACCCGGGAACCTCTAAACCACCAGGTTTTTCTAAACCAATGTGGATCACGACGGCTCGTATTAGGGGAACATCATATATCCCTAGAAACTTGGCAAAACGAACCAAAACCGAAGAAGAAGAAACAAGCGAGTTGGAATAAGATAGTTGTATTCGTGTGGTGTAATATATGTAATATAGTGTGCTTATGCTTTATGATATATGTAAAAATTGCTTGTATTAATAAGTTTTTTTTTTATGAATCTAACTCTTGTCTATTTTACAGTATAAAAACACAAAATGGATAGACAACCCAATATTTTAAGAGACCTACCCGGAGACATGATTGATGAAATCTTGTCTAGAGTCGGTCAGAATTCTTCGGCACAACTATTTAAGGCGAGATCAGTTTGTAAGACATTCGAAGAACGTTCCAAGAATGTCTTGGTTTATAAGAGACTTTCGTTTGAAAGATGGGGGATATCACATTGGGAAACCCATAAGTTACGATATGTTTACTTTGACGCATATATTGCGGGGAACCCAAATGCTATTTTACGCAACGGGTTAAGAAATTATTTTGACTCAATGTATCCGAATATTGGACTTCGTGATTTAGAAAAAGCGGCTAACATGCAACATAAAGAAGCATGTTATGCTTACGGATTAGTAATGTTCGCTTCTCACAAAAGTGAGAACAAGAACATCGGGCTACAACTATTAAAGAAAACGTTCCCACAAGTGACGGAGTCGGTAATTGGGGTAAGAAATGAGGTTTTTAGATTGTTACGGGACTGTTGGACATTACGTAACCCTCGTCCCTTTGACGACGTTACAACACGCTGTCTTATCAACGGCCATAACGGTTATGTTCCACAAGACCAAGGATGGGAAGTAATCCTAGTAAAACCAGAATGCATGACTTGTTTCTGGACGTATGAATTACGTGTCTTTATTGCCTTTGCTGAACGACTTGTGTACTAGCTAGAATTATCTTCACAACCATCTTGTATCAAATTTATTGTGTGCTATATTTCATGCTATATGTAAAATAAGCGGTATTGTAAGTTTGTAAAATATTGTGTAAAAGTTTGAACGCGAAATATTATTATAATCAGTTTTTCGTATAGAATTGTAGTAGTTGAATTGTATATTAGCTACTAAGTATGAACTTAACGGGTAGGTACTACCCGAATTTAAACTTATAAAACGCTAATATGAAGAAAAAGCTTTTATAAATGAGTTCATATTATGCTACGAAATACTATTAACTACTCTTAATATTCTGTATGATTAACTTGTTCTATTTGACTATTTTGAAGGAAATGGCACCGACTACTCGACACACCGTGAATATGAATGAAGAGGAATTCCGTACTTTTCTAGCTTCAAACATAGCCGCAGTACAGGCTGCGCTACATACCAACAATAACCTTGGATCTAGCAGTACAGGAAATCGTGTAGGATGCACCTACAAAGAATTCACTGCCTGCAAACCTTTGGAATTTGATGGAACCGAAGGACCGATCGGATTGAAACGGTGGACCGAGAAGGTCGAATCGGTGTTTGCCATAAGTAAGTGTACTGAAGAGGACAAAGTGAAGTACGCTACGCATACCTTCACAGGTTCTGCGTTAACATGGTGGAATACCTATCTAGAGCAAGTGGGACAAGACGATGCGTACGCACTACCGTGGTCAGCATTCAAGCACTTGATGAACGAGAAGTACCGTCCCAGAACCGAGGTCAATAAGCTCAAGACAGAACTTAGAGGGTTACGAACCCAAGGATTTGATATTACCACGTACGAAAAACGATTCACAGAATTGTGCCTATTGTGTCCGGGAGCATTCGAAGATGAGGAAGAGAAGATCGACGCATTTGTGAAAGGATTACTGGAAAGAATCCAAGAAGATATAAGTTCACACGAGCCCGCCTCTATACAACAGGCATGTAGAATGGCTCACAAACTAGTGAACCAGATTGAAGAAAGAATTAAAGAACAGACTGCTGAAGAGGCCAATGTGAAGCAAGTCAAAAGAAAGTGGGAGGACAACGGTGATAAGAATCACCAATACAACAACAACAGCAATTACAACAATAATCGCAACAATTATCCCAACAATCGCAACATCAATCGCAACTACAACAAACGGCCCAACAACAACAACAAAAATAACAACAGCAACTACAACAATCATCCCAACAACAATAATAACCGCAACAACAACAACAATCAGAAGCAGCTATGCCAAAGGTGTGAAAAGTATCATTCGGGGTTCTGCACCAAATTTTGCAACAAGTGTAAAAGAAATGGTCATAGCGAGGCGAAGTGTGAGGTCTACGGACCAGGGGTTAATAGAACGAAAGGAACAAATGGTGTCGGAACGAGTAATGGCGGAGCAAGTAGTGTCGGAGCAAGTTATGCCAATGTAGTTTGTTATAAATGTGGAAAACCGGGCCACATTATTAGAAATTGCCCGAACCAGGAGAACACGAATGGACAAGGCCGCGGAAGAGTTTTCAATATTAATGCGGCAGAGGCACAGGAAGACCCGGAGCTTGTTACGGGTACGTTTCTTATTGACAATAAATCTGCTTACGTTTTATTTGATTCGGGTGCGGATAGAAGCTATATGAGTAGAGATTTTTGTGCTAAATTAAGTTGTCCATTGACGCCTTTGGATAGTAAATTTTTACTCGAATTAGCAAATGGTAAATTAATTTCAGCAGATAATATATGTCGGAATCGAAAAATTAAACTGGTTAGCGAAACATTTAAGATTGATTTGATACCAGTAGAGTTAGGGAGTTTTGATGTGATAATCGGTATGGACTGGTTAAAAGAAGTGAAAGCAGAGATCGTCTGTTACAAAAATGCAATTCGCATTATACGAGAAAAAGGAAAACCCTTAATGGTGTACGGAGAAAAGGGCAACACGAAGCTACATCTTATAAGTAATTTGAAGGCACAAAAACTAATAAGAAAAGGTTGCTATGCTGTTCTAGCACACGTCGAGAAAGTACAAACTGAAGAAAAGAGCATCAATGATGTTCCCATTGCAAAAGAATTTCCCGATGTATTTCCGAAAGAATTACCGGGATTACCCCCACATCGATCCGTTGAATTTCAAATAGATCTTGTACCAGGAGCTGCACCAATAGCTCGTGCTCCTTATAGACTCACACCCAGCGAGATGAAAGAACTGCAAAGCCAATTACAAGAACTTTTAGAGCGTGGTTTCATTCGACCAAGCACATCACCGTGGGGAGCTCCTGTTTTGTTTGTCAAGAAGAAAGATGGTACATTCAGGTTGTGTATCGACTACCGAGAGTTGAACAAACTTACCATCAAGAACCGCTACCCACTACCGAGAATCGATGACTTATTTGATCAACTACAAGGCTCGTCTGTTTATTCAAAGATTGACTTACGTTTCGGGTATCATCAAATGCGGGTGAAAGAAGATGATATTCCAAAGACTGCTTTCAGAACACGTTACGGTCATTACAAGTTTATGGTCATGCCGTTTGGTTTAACTAATGCACAAGCTGTGTTCATGGACCTTATGAACCGAGTGTGTGGACCATACCTTGACAAGTTTGTCATTGTTTTCATTGATGACATACTTATTTACTCAAAGAATGACCAAGAACACGGTGAACATTTGAGAAAGGTGTTAGAAGTATTGAGGAAGGAAGAATTGTACGCTAAGTTTTCAAAGTGTGCATTTTGGTTGGAAGAAGTTCAATTCCTCGGTCACATAGTGAACAAAGAAGGTATTAAGGTGGATCCGGCAAAGATAGAAACTATTGAAAAGTGGGAAACTCCGAAAACTCCAAAACACATACGCCAGTTTTTAGGACTAGCTGGTTACTACAGAAGGTTCATCCAAGACTTTTCCAGAATAGCAAAACCCTTGACTGCATTAACGCATAAAGGGAAGAAATTTGAATGGAATGATGTACAAGAGAAAGCGTTTCAGTTATTGAAGAAAAAGCTAACTACGGCACCTATATTGTCATTGCCTGAAGGGAATGATGATTTTGTGATTTATTGTGACGCATCAAAGCAAGGTCTCAGTTGTGTATTAATGCAACGAACGAAGGTGATTGCTTATGCGTCTAGACAATTGAAGATTCACGAACAAAATTATACGACGCATGATTTGGAATTAGGCGCGGTTGTTTTTGCATTAAAGACTTGGAGGCACTACTTATATGGGGTCAAAAGTATTATATATACCGACCACAAAAGTCTTCAACACATATTTAATCAGAAACAACTGAATATGAGGCAGCGTAGGTGGATTGAATTGTTGAATGATTACGACTTTGAGATTCGTTACCACCCGGGGAAGGCGAATGTGGTAGCCGATGCCTTGAGCAGGAAGGACAGAGAACCCATTCGAGTAAAATCTATGAATATAATGATTCATAATAACCTTACTACTCAAATAAAGGAGGCGCAACAAGGAGTTTTAAAAGAGGAAAATTTAAAGGATGAAATACCCAAAGGATAGGAGAAGCATCTTAATATTCGGGAAGACGGAACCCGGTATAGGGCTGAAAGGATTTGGGTACCAAAATTTGGAGATATGAGAGAAATGATACTTAGAGAAGCTCATAAAACCAGATACTCAATACATCCTAGAACGGGGAAGATGTACAAGGATCTCAAGAAACATTTTTGGTGGCTGGGTATGAAAGCCGATGTTGCTAAATACGTAGGAGAATGATTGGCGTGTTCTAAGGTCAAAGCTGAGCATCAGAAACCATCAGGTCTACTTCAACAACCCGAAATCCCGGAATGGAAATGGGAAAACATTACCATGGATTTCATCACTAAATTGCCAAGGACTGCAAGTGGTTTTGATACTATTTGGGTAATAGTTGATCGTCTCACCAAATCAACACACTTCCTGCCAATAAGAGAAGATGACAAGATGGAGAAGTTAGCACGACTGTATTTGAAGGAAGTTGTCTCCAGACATGGAATACCAATCTCTATTATCTCTGATAGGGATGGCAGATTTATTTCAAGATTTTGGCAGACATTACAGCAAGCATTAGGAACTCGTCTAGACATGAGTACTGCCTATCATCCACAAACTGATGGGCAGAGCGAAAGGACGATACAAACGCTTGAAAACATGCTACGAGCATGTGTTATTGATTTTGGAAACAGTTGGGATCGACATCTACCGTTAGCAGAATTTTCCTACAACAACAGCTACCATTCAAGCATTGAGATGGCGCCATTTGAAGCACTTTATGGTAGAAAGTTTAGGTCTCCGATTTGTTGGAGTGAAGTGGGGGATAGACAAATTACGGGTCCGGAGATTATACAAGAAACTACCGAGAAGATCATCCAAATTCAACAACGGTTGAAAACCGCCCAAAGTCGACAAAAGAGCTACGCTGACATTAAAAGAAAAGATATAGAATTTGAAATTGGAGAGATGGTCATGCTTAAAGTTGCACCTTGGAAAGGCGTTGTTCGATTTGGTAAACGAGAGAAATTAAATCCAAGGTATATTGGACCATTCAAGATTATTGATCGTGTCGGACCAGTAGCTTACCGACTTGAGTTACCTCAACAACTCGTGGCTGTACATAACACTTTCCACGTCTCGAATTTGAAAAAATGTTTTGCTAAAGAAGATCTCACTATTCCGTTAGATGAAATCCAAATCAACGAAAAACTTCAATTCATCGAAGAACCCGTTGAAATAATGGATCGTGAGGTTAAAAGACTTAAGCAAAACAAGATACCAATTGTTAAGGTTCGATGGAATGCTCGTAGAGGACCCGAGTTCACCTGGGAGCGTGAAGATCAGATGAAGAAGAAATACCCGCATCTATTTCCAGAAGATTCGTCAACAGCTTCAACAGCTTAAAATTTCGGGACGAAATTTATTTAACGGGTAGGTACTGTAGTGACCCGAACTTTTCCATGTTTATATATATTAATTGAGATTGATATTTACATGATTAAATGTTTCCAACATGTTAATCAATCAAACTTGTTAAGACTTGATTAATTGAAATATGTTTCATATAGACAATTGACCACCCAAGTTGACCGGTGATTCACGAACGTTAAAACTTGTAAAAACTATACGATGACATATATATGGTTATATATATAGTTAACATGTTTTTATTATAAGTATGTATCTCATTAGGTATTTTAACAATGAGTTATATACATAAAAATGAGACTATTAATTTAAGAAACTCGAAAACGATATATATAACGATTATCGTTATAACAACGTCTTACTAGGTACATATGAATCATATTAAGATATTGATACACTTGGTTAATTATGTTAAATGATAAGTAAATATATTATTAAGTGTATTAACAATGAAATACATATGTAAAAATAAGACTACTAACTTAATGATTTCGAAACGAGACATATATGTAACGATTATCGTTGTAACGACATTTAACTGTATATACATCATACTGAGATATATTATATATCATAATATCATGATAATATAACAATTTAACATCTCATTTGTTATAATAAACAATGGATTAACAACATTCAACAAGATCGTTAACCTAAAGGTTTCAAAACAACATTTACATGTAACGACTAACGATGACTTAACGACTCAGTTAAAATGTATATACATGTAGTGTTTTAATATGTATTCATACACTTTTGAAAGACTTCAAGACACTTATCAAAATACTTCTACTTAACAAAAATGCTTACAATTACATCCTCGTTCAGTTTCATCAACAATTCTACTCGTATGCACCCGTATTCGTACTCGTACAATACACAGCTTTTAGATGTATGTACTATTGGTATATACACTCCAATGATCAGCTCTTAGCAGCCCATGTGAGTCACCTAACACATGTGGGAACCATCATTTGGCAACTAGCATGAAATATCTCATAAAATTACAAAAATATGAGTAATCATTCATGACTTATTTACATGAAAACAAAATTACATATCCTTTATATCTAATCCATACACCAACGACCAAAAACACCTAAAAACACTTTCATTCTTCAATTTTATTCATCTAATTGATCTCTCTCAAGTTCTATCTTCAAGTTCTAAGTGTTTTTCATATATTTTACAAGTTCTAGTTACATAAAATCAAGAATACTTTCAAGTTTGCTAGCTCACTTCCAATCTTGTAAGGTGATCATCCAACCTCAAGAAATCTTTGTTTCTTACAGTAGGTTATCATTCTAATACAAGGTAATAATCATATTCAAACTTTGGTTCAATTTCTATAACTATAACAATCTTATTTCAAGTGATGATCTTACTTGAACTTGTTTTCGTGTCATGATTCTGCTTCAAGAACTTCGAGCCATCCAAGGATCCATTGAAGCTAGATCCATTTTTCTCTTTTCCAGTAGGTTTATCCAAGGAAATTAAGGTAGTAATGATGTTCATAACATCATTCAATTCATACATATAAAGCTATCTTATTCGAAGGTTTAAACTTGTAATCACTAGAACATAGTTTAGTTAATTCTAAACTTGTTCGCAAACAAAAGTTAATCCTTCTAACTTGACTTTTAAAATCAACTAAACACATGTTCTATATCTATATGATATGCTAACTTAATGATTTAAAACCTGGAAACACGAAAAACACCGTAAAACCGGATTTACGCCGTCGTAGTAACACCGCGGGCTGTTTTGGGTTAGTTAATTAAAAACTATGATAAACTTTGATTTAAAAGTTGTTATTCAGAGAAAATGATTTTTATTATGAACATGAAACTATATCCAAAAATTATGGTTAAACTCAAAATGGAAGTATGTTTTCTAAAATGGTCATCTAGACGTCTTTCTTTCGACTGAAATGACTACCTTTACAAAAAAAACTTGTAACTTATTTTTCCGACTATAAACCTATACTTTTTCTGTTTATATTCATAAAATAGAGTTTAATATGAAATCATAGCAATTTGATTCACTCAAAACGGATTTAAAATGAAGAAGTTATGGGTAAAACAAGATTGGATAATTTTTCTCATTTTAGCTACGTGAAAATTGGTAACAAATCTATTCCAACCATAACTTAATCAACTTGTATTGTATATTATGTAATCTTGAGATACCATAGACACGTATACAATGTTTCGACCTATCATGTCGACACATCTATATATATTTCGGAACAACCATAGACACTCTATATGTGAATGTTGGAGTTAGCTATACAGGGTTGAGGTTGATTCCAAAATATATATAGTTTGAGTTGTGATCAATACTGAGATACGTATACACTGGGTCGTGGATTGATTCAAGATAATATTTATCGATTTATTTCTGTACATCTAACTGTGGACAACTAGTTGTAGGTTACTAACGAGGACAGCTGACTTAATAAACTTAAAACATCAAAATATATTAAAAGTGTTGTAAATATATTTTGAACATACTTTGATATATATGTATATATTGTTATAGGTTCGTGAATCAACCAGTGGCCAAATCTTACTTCCCGACGAAGTAAAAATCTGTGAAAGTGAGTTATAGTCCCACTTTTAAAATCTAATATTTTTGGGATGAGAATACATGCAGGTTTTATAAATGATTTACAAAATAGACACAAGTACGTGAAACTACATTCTATGGTTGAATTATCGAAATCGAATATGCCCCTTTTTATTAAGTCTGGTAATCTAAGAATTAGGGAACAGACACCCTAATTGACGCGAATCCTAAAGATAGATCTATTGGGCCTAACAAACCCCATCCAAAGTACCAGATGCTTTAGTACTTCGAAATTTATATCATATCCGAAGGGTGTCCCGGAATGATGGGGATATTCTTATATATGCATCTTGTTATTGTCGGTTACCAGGTGTTCACCATATGAATGATTTTTATCTCTATGTATGGGATGTGTATTGAAATATGAAATCTTGTGGTCTATTATTATTATGATTTGATAATATATAGGTTAAACCTATAACTCACCAACATTTTTGTTGACGTTTTAAGCATGTTTATTCTCAGGTGATTATTAAGAGCTTCCGCTGTCGCATACTTAAATAAGGACGATATTTGGAGTCCATGCTTGTATGATATTGTATAAAAACTGCATTCAAGAAACTTATTTCTTTGTAACATATTTGTATTGTAAACCATTATGTAATGGTTGTGTGTAAACAGGATATTTTAGATTATCATTATTTGATAATCTACGTAAAGCTTTTTAAACCTTTATTGATGAAATAAAGGTTATGGTTTGTTTTAAAATGAATGCAGTCTTTGAAAAACGTCTCATATAGAGGTCAAAACCTCGCAACGAAATCAATTAATATGGAACGTTTTTAATCAATAAGAACGGGACATTTCATTGGCGGTCATCAAGGTGGAAGGTGGCGATTTTATTGAAGAGAAAGGGTGGAGATGACAACAAGGAGATGATGGTTGCAGGTCGTGGTATTGTGAAGACTTGGGTGATGAACGAAGAAGGGTTGCGCTGGTGATCCAAGAAGAAGATGATGGTTTAATGGTTGGGTTGTTTGATAGTTCAAACAAGATGGGTGTCGAGTAGCTAGTAAGGCTTTGTAGGTGGTTGTTTAGATGTTGAAGATGGTGTCGAGTGTGGCGTTTGATCGAGAAAGAAGGAAATGAGCAAGGATGGTGATATTATGATATGTGTATATGTATAGACTTATATTAGATAGTGGATAGAAAAGAAATAGATATGGTGGTTTATAAAAAGAAAACAATAATACATATAGACATAGATGGGTGCTTTAAAGTCGACAAAAACAAAAATAAATAGATGATGGATGTTAAAGGTGATGGGGATAGTTGTCAAGGAGGGATGGATATGGTAACCAGTTATTCATATGCATATACGCATATCCATGTATATACGATGAAATGTATATATATATATATATATATATATATATATATATATATATATATATATATATATATATATATAGGGGCAGGATCAATGGGGAAGTAACCAATCGGGGGAAGCAAAATTTTTTTCTTCGTTTTTTTGGAATTTTTTTTCCGGCATCATGATCACACAAAAATATGAGCATTTAGAAGAGACACTTCGTAATGAATGTTATTATTTAGGCGGGAAAATGATCGACAAAAATAACATTCTAGATAATATTGTTCGTAAAGAATATGAACGTTTTTTTTTCATGTTTTGTGAAGTAAAATTTAGCCTGATTTAGAGTTTAGAGTTTAGGATTTAGGGTTTAGGGTTTAAGGTTTAGGGTTTGGTGTTTTGGGTTTATTCCATAAACCCAAAACACCAAACCCTAAACCCTAAACTCTAAACCGTTCGTGTTAAAAACTCAATCTAAATCCTAAATCTAAACCATAAACCCTAAATTTCTAAACCCTAATATCTAAACCCAATAGCCAAAACCTCAACATACGCTCGAAAAACACGATAATTGTTATATATTACTTCTTCGAGCGTTTTCCCGCCAAAATAAAAACATTTATCACAAAGTTTCTCTACTAAATGTTCATATTTTCATCCCATCTATAATGTTCGTGAACAAAGTTTTTTCAAAAAACGAACAAAAAAAAATTTTGCTTCCCCCCGCTTCCTCCCGATTGGTTACTTCCCTCTTGATCCTACCACTATATATATATATATATATATATATATATATATATATATATATATATATATATATATATATATATATATATATTAGATTGTCTAGTTAATAGGTAAAGAAAAATGAAAAGAACAGTTAATCGAATAACATAATTAAATGGTGATTTGATCTTTGACTTCAAATAGGAAATATGCACTAAGGTAGTAGTAATTATTTCACAAGTGGGTTGGTTTTGTGAGGGTGTCGTCACATATAGATAAAATATATAGAGTAGTGGATAATAATTGAATAATAATGACTTATAAAGTTGTAAGAAGAAAAACATGGGATGAAACTAACATTTAAGCAGCCAATAATTTGGATTATTCTACCGACAGTTTTATCACGGAGTGATATCATTTATCAAATAAATTCGAAATCATATGTATATACATTCAATATACTTTATATATATATATATATATATATATATATATATATATATATATATATATATATATATATATATATATATATATATATATATGTATATATATATATGTATATATATATATATATGTATGTATATATATATATATATGTATGTATATATATATATATATATAATATCATATATTATTTTATTTACATAATTAATTAACTCATATAATATTTTAAATTATATCTCAAATTAATATATATATTCATATATTTAAATATATGTATCTATTTACAAATAGTTGTTCGTGAATCGTCGGGAACAGTCGAAGGACAAATGAATTCATGAAAACAGTTCAAAATTTTTGAGACTCAACATTACAGACTTTGCTTATCGTGTTGAAAATATTAAATCGTATCGAGAGTTTGATTTAAAATTAGTCGAAATTTTCCGGGTCGTGACAGTACCTACCTGTTAAAGAAATTTCGTCCCGAAATTTGATCGAGGTCGTCATGGGTAACAATAACAATGTTTTCATGACGAATATGAGTTAAAAAATAGATTTTTATCACCGTTAAGTAATATGAATAAGATAATTCGATTATGCGAGAGTACGAGTGAAGCTATCACAAAAGAATGAAATGAATGAAATAATGATTCGTCTTACTTTTGATGTAGTCTCGGTCGATTTCCGAAATTCAAGGAATTTAAAGAAAATCTTCGTAATCCATATAATATTTGATTCTTTGGTAATTAAGGAAATTAGGATCCTATTTAATTAAATGCGGTAATCTGCCTTGATTTCTATGTCTGATATTTCGCTATAAATTAATCTGCTTCCGTTCCATTGTTTTTACCACTCCTATACTTTCTTTCTTAATTCATACTTCCAAAAGATTGTGAAAATACTTAATCCAATTTTGATCCTTGATATTTTCCTAACTATCGTATCTGTCATTCTTCTTTTCCATTTACCACCGGAGGAATCTATTCACTTCTACTATTACCTTGGGGTTATAGTATTTCTAATTCTCCTGTGTCTTTATCTTGCTATTCGCATGGATATACACGGTTTGTAATTTCTTGTTTGATGTCGCTCATATTCTTATTTATATTCCCAAGCTCCATGTTTTTGTTTATCTTCCCGTCTCTAAGTAAAGCGATTAAGACGTCTCGGATTCGTAGATTAAATCTTTGAATTTTGAATGATCATGGCTAATGTTCTAAGAAAGAAATGGTAATAGCACGATCTGACTTGTTAAATTACCAGAATTCACGGAAAATATAGAAATATCAAGAAAATACTTTCTTGATATGTTTAGAGGTTAAATAGAATAAAAGAGTTATGTAACATGGCACATGATGAGGGTATGGTCTACTGTGAACCATCATCAAGTTCCATTAGAAATTCAGCATGACTTACTATAATATAACCATGTTGGTCGGGCGTCATTATATTATACTAATTCATGCTTCAATTCCCAACACTTCTCTAGAAATCATTCATAATTTAAACTCGAATGTTATAGAATTTAGAAACTAAAACAGTTTCCTTTATGATGTAATATAGATAGTACGAAGAGATAAATAATCTCAGAAAAGAATAGTTATGAATATATCTTCAGAAATATCGAAGATATTTATAACAAAAGATACGATGATATTTTAAAATTTTAAAATATCTAAAATCAAGAGATGATGCAGAAACTTTTTTGCAAGGATTTAAAATAGCCAAGGAGCAAGATATTGGCTAAAGATTTCAGCAGATACTGAATCATCTGGATTCTGTAAGTACAGATTTTGTGATTTATCCACAGCCTCCTTCATAGTCTGCTCAATCCGTTTTTCAGTTCCAAAACTGAGCCTTTTCAATACACCATTCTAAATTATTAAGCTTCAGGTCATTAAGACCATCTATAGATTTTGCTACTTCATCAGCACTCTCATGTCTGAATTGTTGATTATCAATCCTATCATACCCCGTCCTAATCCTCATGGACGAAGTCATCAACATTTGGTCCCGTTGCGAGGTACTGTCCTAAATATGCCATGAACGACTCCATGTAATATCCTTAAAATGAGCAAATGCACAGCGGAAGATTTCTTTCATACTTGAGAATAAACATGCTTTAAAGTGTCAACCAAAAGGTTGGTGAGTTCATAGGTTTATCATAATCATTCATTTCCATAATTTTAATAGACCACAAGAATTTCATTTTATAAATATAATTCCCATAGCAGAATCCTCTCGTCTGCATAAACGTAAAATCATTCATATGGTGAACACCTGGTAATCGACATTAACAAGATGCATATAGAATATCCCCAAAACAGAATCCCCTCGTCTGTATAATAATAAGTCGAAGTACTAAAGCATCCGTACCTCGGATAGGGTTTGTTAGGCCCATAGATCTATCTTTATGATTCGCGTCAATTAGGGGTACTGTTCCCTAATTCTTAGATTACCAAGCTAAAGGGGTGATATTCGATTTCGATAATCCAATCATAGAATGTAGTTTTGAGTACTTGTGTCTATTTCGTCAAACATTTATAAAAACAGCGCATATATTCTCAGTCCAAAAAATATATATTGCAAAAGCATTTAAAAATGGAGCAAATGAAACTCACAATACGATATTGTGTAGTAAAAATATGCATACGACGGAACTGAACAATGCAGGGTTGGCCTATATATATATATATATATATATATATATATATATATATATATATATATATATATATATATATATATATATATATATCAACTCATAAAATGGTAAACGAACAAACTTATATATCATTAGTGATTTAATTGTTATTTTAATTATGTGTTTCATTAATAACCTAATTAATTACATTTATTAATATTTATTATAAAAGTATTAATACAGTTATGTTATATGTAGTAAATATATTTTTCTTATATATATAATATTTATTTGGTACAGTTATAATAATAATCTTAATAGTGATAATGAAAATAATAATTTTGATAATAAAAATAGACATTTAGTTTGTAGCAATAATAATACTGTAATCATAATATTATTAATTATAATAATAATGATAATAAAAATAATGTAAATAAAATTATATAAAAATCATGTTAATAATATAATAATAATACTAATAATAATAATAATAACTTTACTACTAATGATAATAATGATAATAATAATAATAATAATAATAATAATAATAATAATAATAATAATAATAATAATAATAATAATAATAATAATAATAATAATAATAATAATAATAATAATAATAATAATAATAATAATAATAAGTAAACTACCTTAAAGAAGTAGTCCTAAAAAAATGCCCAAGTCCGGGTTTGAACCCACGACCTCCCGATAACAACCTTAACAATTAAAATGTCCTTGCTTTTTCTGTAATTATACCCCGTAATAATATACTTAATCTATATCGTAACCTCATCATCATCGTCGTTATAACCATATACATATAATCATGATTATTATTATCATTTTTATGTATCATTCATATTCATGGCATCATCATCGAGAACATGTATTCTTAATATCTTTTTCATAACGTTCGTATATTGTCATCAACACCATGCATTCATCGTCACCATACTATAACCACATCATTAACACATTCTAAATATCATCATCTAATCGACATACCATTATAACCATCATCATTATCAAGTACTTTTACCACCATCATCTCTTTAATCATCTATTATGATCCTAATCATCACCTAATCATCATGATAATTATCACGATAATCATTCATCATAGTTTTAGTTTTGTTAATCGCCAATTTCATCATCATTATCATACTCCCTAATCATCATACTATAATCACGTTTTAATAACATCACCAAAATCATAATCTTATCACAATATCTAATATGCCTAACATTTATCATCCTTAATTACTCGTTATCATACCAATATCTTCATCATCAATTAATGGTTTCGTATAAAAGAAGCTTGGTGTGTGAGTCATGTATCGAGCAGCCCAACAGAATGCTAAATACCTGTTCCAAGTTTTATAACATAGTTCACTGCCCAAATAACAAATAGTGGCTCAAATGAGAACGTTAAAAAAAACAATACGTCCCAATTGTGATATATGTGTTTTAATTCGGGACCAGGAAGACATAGCAGCCAGATTTTTTTATATAAATATTATTTGGTTCGTGAAAAGCAAGTGGGTGGGGTTCGGTTTCAATAGAAACATAAAATAACAACAACATTACTCATTATTCATGATCATCATCTCCTCTTTTATCAATCTTTATCATCTTTTTCTTTATCCTCTCTGCCGTCGCTGCTTGCTGTAACAGAAGACAAAATAAGATCGTAGCTGCAGCAGGGAACAAGAAAAAGAAAGGTAGCTGTAGAAGTGACATTGGTTCTATGTTGGGGTTTAATATGGTGGTTGTGGTAATTTAAGGTGGTTCCCGGTGTCGGTTAATTGAAGAAGGAAGAAAAATAACGTAAACGAAAGCAGAAGAAAAACAGCGAGTAGCGGCTATAGGGACGTAAAAATAGATGGTGGTGAGGGTTGTTTTCGATTAGGAAATGGAAGTAGACAGCAGCAATTGTAAAAAAAAACAAAATACCAAATGGGTACAGTTGCAACAGAAGTACTCCGAACAACCATAGAAACGAAGAAGAAATAAAGATGATATTGGTGGGTGTTGTGGCATTTGATGGTGGTGGTTTTGTGAACTAAACAGGAACAAAATTATAACAGGATGTACAGGTGTTTCTTGTGGTTGATGGAAACAGAAAAATGGCGGGGTAGTTTGTGATGTTCATGGTGGTTTTGATTGTGAAGGTGGCGGTGGTTAAGATAGGGTTGTAGTGGAGTTGCATGATGATTTTTTGATGGAATGAGTAGTAGAGGATGTGATACCGTTTGGTTGTTCATCATTGTAGGAGCTAGAAGAGTTTCGTGATTTTGGATTGAGTTTCGGGTTTGGGTTGTTGATCATGCGAAGTAGAACCAACAGTAGTTCGGGTTATAGGTTGTGCAAGTTGAGATGTTTTGTGATTGAAGTTGTGGCGGTTGGATGGTTCTCGGTGGTAATGCTCAGGAGAGAAAGAGATACTTGATGGTGATGATAGTGATATCATGAAAGAAGGAAACACAGGAACCAGTTGATGATGCTTTCTATTATCTAAGTATACGTATATATAGATATTAGAGATAAATAGATATATAAAGTAATAAATATAATACTAATTCATATGTTAATGTTAAAGTCTAAAAGGAAATAGTTGAAACAGAAAGATTGAAACACATGTGGGTGTTTGATCACGAGAAATCAAAATGATAGAATTGTATGTAATTATACAACTGTAAAGTAATCTTATAATTCATAATATTAATATAATAATAATTATAATATAATAAAAACTTAAAACGTGTGAATCTTAACAAAGCAGCCACTCATTTCTACCGACAACATTCTACGGACTGGATTTCGTGTTCCGTTGATATTCAGTGGCGGATAAAAGTGTTCAGAAAAATTCCCATATTTTTAAATTAACCATATTTATTTATTTTGGTCATTATGGTATAAAATTCGATCATTAATTATTAAAAAAATTAAACAAAAATTAACTCACTGTTCACGCCCGATCCCAGGTAAAATATAAAAAGTATTAAAATTTAACAAATAGCTCCTAAATACATTTTTAATAAGCCTGTAATTTATACAACTCATTTTCGGATCACCATTTATTTTAAAATCATATAAGTTCGTATTAAACTTATTTAATATCCATCGAATGGCGATTGAGTGTTACTGTCGTTTACTGAATAGATTCGAAATTACAAAATATATATATAATATACTTATTTATATATATATATAGATATGTCTTAAATAATAATTATCATAATATCATATTTTTATTTTTTTATTTCACGTAATTACTTTTAATAATAACAACATATAATATTTCAAATTATATTTCCAATTATTATTCATATATATACACACATATCTATTTACAAATAGTTGTTCGTGAATCGTCGGAAATGGTCGAAGGTCAATTGAACAGTTCAAAATTTTTGAGACTCAACCTAACAGACTTTACTTATCGTGTCAAAATATTAAATCGTATCAAGAGTTTGGTTTAAATTAATCGAAATTTTCCGGGTCATCACAGTACCTACCCGTTAAAGAAATTTCGTCCCGAAATTTGATCGAGGTCATCATGGCTAACAATAACAATGTTTTCATGACGAATATGAGTTGATAAATAGAGTTTTATCATTATTGATTAATTTAGATATAACGATTCGATTATGTGAAGCGTATGAGTGAAGCTGTCATAAAAGATTGAGATAGAGGTTTAACTTTTGACGTAGTCATGGTGAATATCCAGAATTCAAGGAATTTAGAGGAAATCTACGTAATCTATATAAGATTTGATTCTTTGGAATTCAAGGAAATTACGATCCTCTTTGATTAAATGTGGTAACCTGCCTTGATTTCTACGTTTGATATTTTGCTATAAATCAACCCCTTTCGTTTCAATATTCTCGCAACTCCTATACTTTCTTCCTTAATTCATACTTCCAAAAGATATGTAAAAATTATTAATCCCGTTCTGATTCTTGACCTCATTCTGACTATCGCAGCAATCATCCTTCTATTTCAACTCCCACCGGAGGAATCTGTTTACTTCTACTTCGCTCTAGGGATTGTTGTATTTATCATTCTCCCGTGTCTTTTTATTGCTATACGCATTGATATATACGGTTTGTACTTTTATGTGTTGTTGTTGGGCTTTATATTCTCCCTTATATTTTGGAGTTCCATGCTTTTGTTTTCTTCCAGACTTTAAGTAAAGCGATCAAGACGTCTCGGTTTTGTAGGTATAAAGTTCGGATGAACATGATTAAGATTCAAAGTAGAAATGAAAGGTAATAGCACGATTGGATTTGTAGATTTCCCAAAATCAAGGAAGATAGAACTATCAAGAATATATTTTCTTGATATGTACGGAGGTTAAGTAGAATGAAAGAGTTATGTAACCTGGTACATGATGAATGTATGATCTGTGAACCATCATCACATTCCATTAGAAATTCAGCATGACTTACTGTTATATAATCACGTTGGCCGGGAGTCATTATATTATACTAACTCATGCTTCAACTCCCAATACTTCTCCAGAAATCATTCATAATTTAAACTCAAATTTTCTAGAAGGATAGAAACTAAAACAGTTTCCTTTATGATGTAATACAGATAGTACGAGGAGATAGATAATTTTTGACAAGAATATTTATGAAAATAAATATCGAAGATATTTATGATGATATTTCCAGAATTTCTAAGATCGAAGGTTGATGAAGAAAGATTTTCCACAAGATTTAACATGAGTACGGAGCAAGATATTCCCTAAAGATTTCATCGGATCCCGAATTACCTAGATTCTTTGAATATAGGGTTTGGTCCTTGTATTTGTCCTTGGTCTCCTTCAGGGTTAGCTCAATCCGTTTTTCAGTACCAAATTTTCTATCGAGCGTTCCTAACCCTCCATTCTTTATTATCAAACTTTTGGCCGTTTAGACCATCTACAATTTTGCTGTTTCCTCTACATTTAATGCTACCATATCTGAATCATCGATTATCAATCCGAGGTGGTTTTAAGAGAATTGTGTTTTTAGATGATTAAACGCTGATGGTAATCGTCAAGATACAAAGGATGTTTAAGATGAAATCAAGTGGCAAACTTGAGGAAATTTTTAACTGTAGTAGATGTAATTTATTAACGATATTTTAAGTCAAAATGTGTTGTAATTAATATTTCTTACTCTTTTAATACTTTTTAATTGTCCAAGGTTAGTAGTCCAATTTTAGTAGTCCAATTGTCTAATAGTTCAATATATAATCTAGTTAATCAAGATTATATTATATTGTCTCGGAATTACATAAGACTAGTATATTATGACAGTATTTAAATGACGATATTTAAAGTGCGTAAAATAAATAACAGCATTTAAATGACGATAAATAAAATTGTGAGTATTAAGATTGCGATAATTAATTGCGATAATTAAGATGACAATAAATAAAATGTAATAAGGAAATAGTCATAACGGGTATAGGAACAGTTAGCTAGGATTTGGTTAGTATAGATTTATAATTTTACGTATTTAATTAATTGGTTACTAATAAATTTTATTTTTTGTCCATTATTTTCTTCATTATGCCACTTGTCAAATCTTGACTTGGATTCTGATTGGTAAAAATTTGTGTATGAAATTGAATTGGAATGAAAATAGTTGTTCTTTGGTGAACGGATACGTATATGTGTGGATTTGGGCAGTATTGTTAATGACTGCTGAATCAGAATTGAAGATTGTACAATGTAACTTATTAATGTGAAATCTAAATATTTCTCAGGTATTACCTACCCGTTAAAATATTTTCACGATTTACAGTTTGTACAAAAGAATTTTTAATTACAATCTTTATGAAAATATACTTACATATATATTTTCTTCAGATGTAATCATGGATTTAATGAGTTAATATGATATTAAACTCATATGATTTACGGTTAGAACTAGAGTACATAATCTCTAAAACATTAGAGATTACATAATCGCCCTGTCAAACGAAGATAAATGATGTAGAACGATATGTAAAACGAAGATTAAAGATTATAGATATCGATTGTTAAATCGTTGATGAAAGATGTGAATGATAGCATATGTGAATTAAATATGATAAAAGCCCTTTTAAAGCTTCTTTTATCTTTCTCTGGTATTACCTACCCGTTAAAAATGCACACGTCATAGTTAATATGAAAAGAATTTTTGTTACGATCTCGAGATATACATAAACATATATACGCATATCCTTTTAATCGTGAACCGAAAGTATTGAATTAATATTTCATAATTCATCATTCTCAGTACTCTTCGGTATCTGTGGTGCCTATGGAGCTTGTGGTGATTGCTGTACTTGTAGTGCTGGAGAGGATGCTGGTACTGGTGGTGTTGCTGTTGGTGTTGGTACTGCTTGTGGTACCTGCATAGTAGATGCGAGCCTAGCTTCCAAATCGAACACCATCACCTCCAGGGTTTCTACTTTACGCTCGAGTCTATGAATTAGTTCTACCCATTCTTTCGTAAGGTTTGTCAATTCTTGATATTTAGTTCGAAGTCTTCTAAATTCTTCTAATAATCCTATCTGATTAGAATTCGGGGGTAGAGGACGAATACTATCTTTAACTACATCGAGTCGACTTTCGAGGCGGAAAATCCGTGCGAAAAGAGTGAAAACGGTATTGCGAACAGGTTCGCCGGTAAGCGGATCGAGCACTCCCACGTTAGGTGGTAAGTTCGGCTCGTGATATGGAGTACCTTTTTCATTTCTCAATAGGGTAAGTATTTCACGAACCCATCCCCACTTTCTAAAGAAATCACGGTAGTTGATCTGTTGGTGCACTCCCGTCACGCTGTCTTCGAAGTCCGAGGAACTTGGTCGATTCGTAGAGGTCATCTTACGCGATCACAGAAAAGATTTTTGGTATGAAAATTTTAGTGACAGCAAATGATAGTTGGATGGTATTCTCAATCCACAATATGTGTAGATATATATAGTACCAGGATCCCTTCAATTACGGAGAAATTTACGGAAGATATCAGGAAAAGTTTACCGTAGTAGATACGCTAAGATATGAATTTGTCTATACACTATCTATGCAATAAATGCAGTAAGACGTGTCTAGACTTAAGATGATAAGCAGGTAATTTTCCACTAGGAATGATAAGCAAAACTTATAATATGCATCTAAGGTCGAAGTCCAGACTCACTAATGCATCCTAACAACTATCTGTTGGACACACTAATGCAAGACCTGGTTCGCTAAGACCACCGCTTTGATACCACATGTCATACCCCGTCCTAATCCTCCTGGACGAAGTCATCAACATTTGGTCCCATTGCGAGGTATTGTCCTAAATATGTCATGAACGACTCCATGTAATATCCTTAAAATGAGCAAATGCACAGTGGAAGATTTCTTTCATACCTGAAAATAAACATGCTTTAAAGTGCCAGCCAAAAGATTGGTGAGTTCATAGGTTTATCATAATCATTCATTTCCATAATTTTAATAGACCACAAGATTTTTATTTTATAATTATAATTCCCATAGCAGAATCCTCTCGTCTGCATAAAGGTAAAATCATTTATATGGTGAACACCTGGTAACCGACATTAACAAGATGCATATAGAATATCCCCAAAATAGAATCCTCTCGTCTGTATAATAATAAGTCGAAGTACTAAAGCATCCGTACCTCGGATGGGGTTTGTTAGGCCCATAGATCTATCTTTATGATTCGCGTCAATTATGGGTACTGTTCCTTAATTCTTAGATTACCAAGCTAAAGGGGTGATATTCGATATCGATAATCCAACCATATAATGTAGTTTTGAGTACTTGTGTCTATTTCGTCAAACATTTATAAAAACATCACATGTATTCTCAGTCCCAAAAATATATATTGTAAAAGCATTTAAAAGGGGAGCAAATGAAACTCACAATACGATATTTTGTAGTAAAAATATGCATATGACGGAACTGAACAATGCAGGGTTGGCCTCGGATTCACTAACCTATATCATTTATATATATATATATATATATATATATATATATATATATATATATATATATATATATATATATATACATATATATATATACATATATATATATACATATATATATATATATATACATACATATATATATATATATATATCAACACATAAAACGGTAAACGAACAAACTTAAATATCATTAGTGATTTAATTGTTATTTTAATTATGTGTTTCATTAATAACCTAATTAATTACATTTATTAATATTTATTATAAAAGTATTAATACAGTTATGTTATATGTAGTAAATATATTTTTCTTATATATATAATATTTATTTGGTACATTAATAATAATAATCTTAATAGTGATAATGAAAATAATAATTTTGATAATAAAAATAGACATTTAGTTTGTAGCAATAATAATACTGTAATCATAATAATATTAATGATAATAATAATGATAATAAAAATAATGTAAATAAAATTATATAAAAATCATGTTAATAATAATAATAATAATAATAATAATAATAATAATAATAATAATAATAATAATAATAATAATAATAATAATAACTTTACTACTAATGATAATAATGATAATAATAATAATAAGAGTAATAATAATAATAATAATAATAATAATAATAATAATAATAATAATAATAATAATAATAATAATAATAATAATAATAATAATAATAATAATAATAATAATAATAATAATAATAATAATGAGTAATAAGTAAACTACCTCAAAGAAGTAGTCTTAAAAAAATGCCCAAGTCCGGGTTTGAACCCGCGGCCTCCCGCTAACCCAATAACAACCATAACAATTACGATGTCCTTGCTTTTTCTGTAAGTATACCCCGTAATAATATACTTAATCTATATCGTAACCTCATCATCATCGTCGTTATAACCATATAAATATAATCATGATTATTATTATCATTTTTATGTATCATTCATATTCATGGCAGCATCATCGTGAACATGTATTCTTAATATCTTTTTCATAACGTTCGTATATCAACATCAACACCATGCATTCATCGTCACCATACTATAACCACATCATTAGCACATTCTAAATATTATCATCTAATCGACATACAATTATAACCATCGTCATTATCAAGCTCTTTTACCACCATCATCCATTTAATCATCTATTATGATCATAATCATCACCTAATCATCATGATAATCATCACGATAATCATTCATCATAGTTTTAGTTTTGTTAATCGCCAATTTCATCATCATTATCATACTCCCTAATCATCATACTATAATCACCTTTTAATAACATCACCAAAATCGTAATCTTATCACAATATCTAATCTACCTAACATCTATCATCCTTAATTACTCATTATCATACCAATATCTTCATCATCGATTAATGGTTTCGTATAAAAGAAGCTTGGTGTGTGAGTCATCTATCGAGCAGCCTAACAGAATGCTAAATACCCGGTCTAAGTTTTATAAAATAGTTCACGGCCCAAATAACAAATAGTGTCCCAAGTGAGAACATCAAAAAAATAAAACAATACGGCCCAACTGTAGTGTCTGTGTTTTAATTCGGGACCAGGAAGACATAGCAGCCAGATTTTTTTATATAGATATTATTTGGTTCGTGAAAAGCAAGTGGGTGGGGTTCGGTTTCAACAGGAACATAAAATAACAACAACATTACTCATTATTCATGATCATCATCTCCTCTTTTATCAATCTTTATCATCTTTTTCTTTATCCTCTCTGCCGTCACTGCTTGATGTAACATAAGACAAAACAAGACTGTAGTTGCAACAGGGAACAAGAAAAAGAAAGGTAGTTGTAGCAGTGACATTGGTTCTATGTTGGGGTTTAATATGGTGGTTGTGGTAATTTAAGGTGGTTCCCGGTGTCGGTTAATTGAAGAAGAGGGAAGAAAAATAACGTAAACGAAAGCAGAAGAAAAACAGCGAGTAGCAGCCGTAGGGATGTAAAAATAGATGGTGGTGAGGGTTGTTTTCGATCAGGAAAGGGAAGTAGACAGCAGCAATCGTAAAAAAAATACCAAATGGGTACAGTTGCAACAGAAGTACTTCGAACAACTATAAAAACGAAGAAGAAATAAAGATGATATTGGTGGGTGTTGTGGCGTTTGATGGTGGTGGTTTTGTAAACTGAATAGGAACAAAATTATAACAGGATGTGCAGGTGTTTCTTATGGTTGATGGAAACAGAAAAATGGCGAGGTAGTTGGTGATGTTCATGGTGGTTTTGATTGTGAAGGTGGCGGTGGTTAACATAGGGTTGTAGTGGAGTTGCATGATGATTTTTCGATGGAATGAGCAGTAGAGGATGTGATACCTTTTGGTTGTTCATCATTGTAGGAGTTAGAAGAGTTTCATGATTTTGGATTGAGTTTCGGGTTTGGGTTGTTGATCATGCGAAGTAGAACCAACAGTAGTTCGGGTTATAGGTTGTGCAAGTTGAGATATTTTGTGATTGAAGTGGTGGCGGTTGGATGGTTCTCGGTGGTAATGTTCAGGAGAGAAAGAGATACTTGATGGTGATGATAGTGATATCATGAAAGAAGGAAACACATGAACCAGTTGATGATGCTTTCTATTATCTAAGTATACGTATATATAGATATTAGAGATAAATAGATATATAAAGTAATAAATATAACACTAATTCATATGTTAATGTTAAAGTCTAAAAGGAAATAGTTGAAACAGAAAGATTGAAACACATGTGGGTGTTTGATCACGAGAAATCAAAATGATAGAATTGTATGTAATTATACAACTGTAAAGTAATCTTATAATTCATAATATTAATATAATAATAATTATAATATAATAAAAACTTAAAATGTGTGAATTTTAACAAAGCAGCCACTCATTTCTACCAACAACATTCTACGGACTGGATTTCGTGTTCCGTTGATATTCAGTGGCGAATAAAAGTGTTCAGAAAAATCCCCATATTTTTAAATTAACCATAATTATTTATTTTGGTCATTATGTTATAAAATTCGATCATTAATTATTAAAAAAAATTAAACAAAAATTAACTCACTGTCCAAGCCCGATCCCAGGTAAAATATAAAAAGTTCTAAAATTTAACAAATAGCTCCTAAATACATTTTTAATAAGCCTGTAATTTATACAACTCATTTTCGGATCACCATTTATTTTAAAATCATATAAGTTCATATTAAACTTATTTAATATCCATCGAATGGCGATTGAGTGTTACTGTCGTTTACTGAATAGATTCGAAATTACAAAATATATATTTAATATACTGATTTATATATATAGATATGTCTTAAATAATAATTATCATAATATCATTTTTTTATTTCACATAATTACTTTTAATAACAACAACATATAATATTTCAAATTATATTTCCAATTATTATTTATATATATACACACACATCTATTTACAAATAGACTTTGGTGAATCGTCGGGAATGGTCGAAGGTCAATTGAACAGTTCAAAATTTTTGAGACTCAACCTAACAGACTTTACTTATCGTGTCAAAATATTAAATCGTATCGAGAGTTTGGTTTAAATTAATCGAAATTTTTCGGGTCGTCACAAATCCGAGGTATTTTCAAGAGTTTAAAGGGTTTGAACGCAGGTTTTGATCGTCAAGATATATATGATTGTTTAAGATAAAATCAAGTGGTAAACTCGAAGAAATGTTTAACGGTAGAAGATGTAACTTATTAACGATATTTTAAATCAAAATGTGTTATAATTAATATTTTCTACTCTTTTAATACTTTTTAATTGTCCAAGGTTAGTAGTCCAATGATAGTAGTCTAATAGTCCAATAGTCCAATAGTTCAATATATAATCTAATTAATCAAGATTATATTATATTGTCTCGGGATTAACCAAGAATAGTATATTATGACAGTATTTAAATGACGATATTTAAAGTGCGTAAAATAAATAACAGTATTTAAATGACGATAAATAAAATTGCGAGTATTAAAACTGCGATAAATAATTGCGATAATTAAAATGACAATAAATAAAATGTAATAACGAAATAGTCATAACGGGTATAGGAACAGTTAGCTAGGATTTAGTTAGTATTTGGTTACTTATCAATTTTATTTTGTCCATTATTTTCTTCATTATGCCACTTGTCAAATCTTAATCTTGACTTGAATTCTGATCGGTAAAAATTCGTAATGAAATTGAATTGGAATGAAAATAGTTGTTCTTTGGTGAACGGATATGTATATATGTGGATTTGAGCAGTATTGTTAATGACTGTTGAATCTGAATTGAAGAATGTATAGTGTAACTTATTAATATGAAATCTAAATATTCCTCAGGTATTACTTACCCGTTAAAATATTTTCACCATTAACAGTTTGTACAAAGGAATCTTTGATGTATAACGATATGTAGAACGAAGATTATGCTCGAGGTATAGATTGTGATGTTGAGGCGTGTAATGCGGATGTTGTTGGTGGTGGTACTGGTGCTGTTGGTGTTGGTGATGTTGTTGGTGCTTGTAGATTTTGCATCATATTCTCCAAAGTCATTACTCGGGCGCGAAGCTCGTTGACTTCTTCCATTACTCCGGGATGATTGGCGGTTAAAACGAGCGAATGAATAAGGTTTAGAATTGTAGATAATATATAATCGCTCCGAGCTTTTCTGGAAATGAGAGTGAAAATGGTGTTTCGGACTGGTTCGCCGGTAAGTACTTCAGGTTCTTCGCCAAGTGGGAAATCTGTTTGGTGGAAAGGATCACCTTCTTCTTGTCTCCATTGATTAAGTCGACTACGAACACATCCCCAATTCATCCAGAATTGATGATGGCTAATTGGTTGATCCATTCCGGTTACACTCCTTTTGGAGCTCGAGTGAAAATCCATACCGGAAGAGTTATCGGAATCTAAGGAATTTGAACTAGTTGCGAGTTCCATCTTGTACGGTCAGATAAAGGATTTTTTGATATGAAATGATTTTCGGATATCAGATGATATACTAATTACATAGAATACCTATATATAGTACAAAGGATCCCGTAGGTTACGGAGGAATTTTCAAAAGCTGTCAGACAAAGTTTATATGAACAGATATGCTAAGATATGAATCTGTCTATACACTATCTATGCAATAAATGCAGTAAGACGTGTCTAGACTTAGGAAGGATAAGCAGATAATTTTCTACTAGGAATGATAAACAAAACTTATAATATGCAGCTAAGGTCGAAGTCCAAAATCGCTAATGCATCCTAACGACTATCAGTTAGACACACTAATGCAAGACCTGGTTCGCTAAGACCACCGCTCTGATACCACCTGTCGTGACCCGTCCAAATCCATATGAACAAATACATCAACATTTGGTCCCATTGCGAGGTACTGACCTCTATATGATACGTTTTACAAACATTGCATTCTTTTAAACTCGTTTCAAAATATAACCTTTCAATACAAATGATATATGTTTCCCCTGAAAGACTAATCTGTCATTGACTTAATAAATGTCTTTTTGAACTCAAACGACTTGAATGCAACGTCTTTTGAAATATGCCATGAACGACTCCAAATAATATCTTTAAAATGAGCAAATGCACAGCGAAAGATTTCTTTAATACCTGAGAATAAACATGCTTAAAAGTGTCAACCAAAAGGTTGGTGAGTTCATTAGTTTATCATAAATAATTATTTCATAATTTTAATAGACCACAAGATTTCATTTTCCTTAAATATACATCTCGTACAGGCATTTCGAAAACTGCATAGAGATAAAAATCATTCATATGGTGAACACCTGGTAACCGACATTAAACAAATGCATCTAGAATATCCCCATCATTCCGGAACTCTCATCGGATATGATAAATCGAAGTACTAAAGCATCCGTAACCCGGATGGGGCTTGTTGGGCCTGGTAGATCTATCTTTAGGAATCGCGTCAATTAAGGTGCCTGTTTGATTTAAAATTAGTCAAAATTTTCCGGGTCGTGACAATCTGCTCTAGAGGGCACTTCCTTTGAGAGGGTGAAAGGAGAACCGTCCAAAATATTGCGATGTATATACCAATGGAAATCACTCAATCGAATTTTCCTGTCGAAAAAGGCAACTAACTTTCCACTCAAATACCAACTGGTATTTCCTGTCAAAGCGAAAGATTACACCCTTTCGTTTTCAACCACATAAACTAAATGTTGAATCAAACCTTCAGCCACTAGGTTACATGAAATATGCTCATTGGGGATTTCAGGATCAGAATTTAACGGAGTCCCTGAAATTTTTTCCAGTACTAATTATATTTAAATGATATTTTAGTTGTTGTTTACCTTGAAAAAATTAAAAATTCGAAATATATACGGGGTCTGAGTAGTTGCATTTAGTGGTGTCTTATACAATTCATATAAAAACTATAAATTCAAAAAATATATGGGGTTCTACAGTTAAATTTAGTGGTGTCATATAAATTTTTCAGGGTATTTTCTACTAAAAATTTCCGAACTAGTGATGTCTCGTGACCCCAAGAAGTACAAAAGATACAAAGGAGAAAATCAAACGGGCTCGTACCCTAAAAGTGTCTAACAAACAAACTATTTATACCGAGCCTCATCTATACAAAACCGTACATAAACCAAAACGAAATTGGGCCGAATAACCAATGAAGCACCAACAAACTCTCCAAACAAATTTTAAACTTAAAACTTACAAAATTCTAGCATAACACATAACAAGCATGAAATGATACAAAACTACAGATCTACCTTGATCATTTTATCGTCTATGATCTCACGCCAAATATGTTTGCCGGAATAATTTTCAATGAGGTCCTGTCACCAATCAATGTACCCATTGATGGTGGGGTTACTCCAAGACCCGCCACAATACAAAAAGTGTGTTGCTAACCCAGCTAGTTATGTCGATAAAAAGTGCAAGATCATGTAATAACTAGCTTATACATTTGTTACGGAGTGTTGTTGGAGACGTTCACACTACACGACGCCTGAACGACGTTGTCGCCTACTTTTTCTGTGGACATCGAGCAACTATTAACTTTTAAGGGACGACAAATGTAGCGTTCAAGTGTTATAATATTAAATTTCCTCTAAATGCGACGGTTGATAAAAAATTATAAATTAAAACAAATGGCTACATTGTATTTTAGAACATACTAGTGAAATGACCCATGAAATCACGGGTTTGTTTAAACGAAACAATTTAATAAAATATTTTAGGTATTAAGTGAAAGTAAATGCTAAACTTATTTATTTTAATGACCCGTTTGACTAAGAAGCTTGTCGTTGTTTTTAGTAATATATAGAGACATGTAATTTCGCATACATATGTAACGTAATTAATTTCGTAAAAAGAATCAATATTTGAATATTAATAATATAATAATTATAATTATTATATTAAAAGTAAATAATAATAATAAAGTTCGCTCAAAGTTGAGTATTTATATTCATATTGATTCTTAGATTTTTACAGATAATATTTTGTTGGGAGATATAGAATGGTCCTGGTAGAGCTTATTAACACTCTCATATTCCATTATTTCAAATTAATTTAAGAGATTATAGGCACGTAAAGGTACACATTTAAGCATTTTGGCACTTATTTAATTGTTAATGAATTGTCGTAATGATGATAAATTTGTTGTTCATCTATGTTGTGGGGTTCTTTCCAGTTTATTAACAACATTCCCATATATTTGCCCCTAGATTGTTTTAGAATTCGGTTAAAACTCCCAATTGCACACCAAAAACCCATGAATCGAAGAATATCGTTGAAAAATGTTCTTAATAAGCTTAATATGTCACTCAATGCACCCGTTTCAATGAGATATTTGGTAGATAATCATGTTTTTGAAATTACGGATGATTATGAAGACTTTCATGAGTTTTTAAAATACGCAATCGCAAACGCCCCTATTGATATTTATATTTTCGAGAGAGTATGAACGCGCCAGCTACAACGAAACCCAAAAATACACCAGTTACAACGAAGCTCGGAAACACACCACCCACAACCAAACTTAAAAATACACCACCTACAACCAAACCAAGATACACACCATCATCAACAAAACCTAGAAAACACCTGCTAGAACCAAACCTCTATAATAACAATTTAGAAGAGGATATACCTGAATTACCACCTCCAAACACAGAAGAGTTTGATTTGTTTAACCATAGTGTTGAGAACATATGTAAAATTAAAAAAAATAGACCACCCGTTCGAATCTATTATCGCATCTAGTAATTCGGATGAAGTAAAATACGGAGACAATGAAGATGAAGAAGAAAAGCAAGATTTATTCTGGAATATGCCACGCCTTTTGAGTCAGCAAGAAGAAGAGCCTGAATTTACCACCCAAATACCAACCACATATTAGGTATCTGATTTAATTAAAGATTGTCAGACGTTTTTGAATAAGGATGACTTTATAAACCATCTGTTTAGAAAATGCCTTGAAGAAAACTTCCAAATCAAGCCGGTAAAGTCAGAATAATCTTGATACACAGCTAAATATGTTTAACGACCCGTCCTAATCCATCTGGACGAATACATTACATTTGGTTACATCGCGAGGTACTTGACCTCTATATGATACATTTTACAAACATTGCATTCGTTTTTAAAAGACAAACTTTCATTTCATCGAAAGTTGACAGGCATGCATACCATTTCATAATATCCAAACTTTAAATGACCTAATCTGTCATTTACTTTAATTATAATCTTTATTGAACTCAACGACTTGAATGCAACATCTTTTGAAATATTCCATAAGTGACTCCAAGTAATATCTTTAAAATGAGCTAATGCACAGTGGAAGATTTCTTTAATACCTGAGAATAAACATGCTTTCAAGTGTCAACCAAAAGGTTGGTGAGTTCATTAGTTTATCGTAATCAATCATTTCCATAATTTTAATAGACCACAAGATTTCATTTATTCAAAAATCATACACTCGCAAGTGTTTAAAATTCATTCATATGGATTGAACACCTGGTAACCGACATTAACAAAATGCATCTAGAATATCCCCAAACATATAAACATTGAAGTACTAAAGCAGTTCAAATTCTCTGACTGGGGCGTGTCAAAGCCCATAGATCTATCTTTAGGATTCGCGTCAATTGGTGGCAATTATAATAAACACTAATTCTTAGGCTACCAAGTTCAACAAGGGCGATATCCGGTATAACAATTTCAACCATAGAATGTAGTTTCGATTACTTGTGTCTATTTCGTAAAACATTTATAAAAGCAGCGCATTTATTCTCAGTCCCAAATATATATATTGCAAAGCATTTAAAAAGGGAGCAAATGAAACTCACTCTACGATATTTTGTAGTAAAAATATGCATACGAGATACTGAACAATGCACGGTTGGCCTCAGATTCACTAACATATATCAGTTATATATATTAAAACATATAGTACAACTAACGAGTTGATATATTAATAATTTACATATCATATTATTAATTAAGTTATATTTATCCTATGTATTTTAGGTAGTTAATATTTATTTCTATATTATATTTATTAATATTAATATGGTAAATACTTATTAAAGTAGTTTAATGATATAATATTTATCATTTATCATAATATATTACAAATGGAAATTTATTTCAAGGTTTATATATGATAAGATTATATATTTATATTAATTAATATATTTTATATATAGCTTACTTAATGTCATAAAATTTAGTAATATATAATATTAATATATTTGTAATGTAGTATTTGTAAAATAATATTTATTTGTAATAATAACAATAATAGTGATATTAAAAAATGATACCTTTGATATTGATAATTTTTAATATAAATGGTATTAATAATAAGTTCAATAGTGATACAATTAATAATAACTTAAATGATAATAATAATGTTAATTCTAATATCAATAATAACAATAATTTTATTAATCATTTTATTACTAAGGACAATAATTTTAATAGAAATGAAAATAATAATAATAATAATGATATTACTAATACTAACAATAATGATAATAATATTAATTGTATTAACAATACTTATAATTATATTCTTCATATTATGAATAACCTAATAACAATAATAACTAATAGTAACAATAATAATAATAATAATAAAAATGAGTAATAAATAAACTACCTCAATGAAGTAGCCCTTAAAAAATGCTCAAGTCCGGGTTTGAACCCGCGACGTCCCGCTAACCCAATAACATTTCTAACCATCTGAGCTAGTTTGTTTTTCTAATTTAATTCTCTAACCCAAAACTATATAGCTCGTGTTTCTGTTTCACTTCTTCTTTTTACAAAATCGTCCTCATCATCATAAGTATCATCATACTAAGGACCATACTAATCATAATTATAATCATAACATAATCATAATTATAATCTTGATCATCACAATTGTATATGTTTTCACCGTCATCATTAACGAACTCGTTTCATCATTATCAACTTACTTAAAATCATGACTCCTAATCGCCTTCTCCTCATAAAATCAACATCATACTTAATCTCTTCATCATCATCATCATTATCGATCATTATCTTTATCATCATCTTTAATACATCATTTCATTATCTAATCCGTCACTCTCTCTATTAACTGGCCCAACTTAAAAAGAATATAGATTACGGCCCAATCATGAAATACAAGTTCTATTTCGGCCCAACAACTAGTTCAATCTCAGCCCAGGTTAAATCATAAGCATGCTCTCGGCCCAAAAATTAAATCGTGGCTATCTATTTGCATTTCACTCAACCGAAAATAATAAGATCCCTTTATCCTCGTGTAACATTTTATATCCCCACCAATAAAAAAAAAATGGTCGGCCATAAGTCTGAGTTTGACCCACATGCCCATTCACTAATTGTTATAAAGTAGGATTATTAAAAATCAAGTTGACAAGCTTTACACTGTAACCCATTTTCTCTTTTCAATTCATCCAAAAAAAATAAAGTGAATACAGTAGTTTTGCGTGGGCTGTTGGGTGGTGATTCGAAACAGCAAACAGAAAAAAAAAATTGCAGCAGTAGATAGGAACAATCACGTACATATTACAAACGATGATGGTTCATGGTGTGGTTGGTTGGATCGAGATATGGAAACAGAAGAATTCATAGTAGTAGCAATGATTTCATGATGATGGTTGTTGATGGAATGAAAATAGAAAAATAGAAGTGGGTTTTGAAGTGGTAGTGGTGATCATTGTTGTGATTCGAAAGGTAGTTATTGTTGGTGATCAAGCGAAAAGAAAACAGAAACCTGTTAGCAGTCGAGATAAAAGTGGTGGCGTTTGTGTTGGTCTTTGCTTAGCATGAAAACAATATCAATAACCTTAATGGGTTGTGGTAGTGATTACGTACATACGGGTTGAAGATGGTGATGGGGTTCCGAGCACAAAACAGTAGTAGTGAATGAATGAAGCAATAACTATTCGAGTACAATGTGATTTTGTGGGTTCACAAATAATATTAGAATAGATAGATGATTTATGGTGGTTTTCATTACCGTATAGCAACAGTAATTGCAAGGAGTAGTTTGATGATTATATTGACATGTTGATGTAACTTAAACCAGGAACAGAAACTTTAACAGGTTGGTCGATGTTGGTGTTGGAGGATCACGATGGTTTTCACGAAAAAAGAAAGAGAGAGTGATAAGTTGAAGATAATCTAGGTGGTGATGGTTTTGGTTGTCACAAAGAGAAATTGTAGAGAGAGGGAGATAATCATGGCGGTTTAAGAGTGGCTCACGGTGGTGGCATGAGTTGGTAGCCGAAGGGAGGTGATGGAAGGTGATGGTTGTTAAAAAATGGTAGTGGCGTGTGGCAGCTTGAGGTTTTGCGAAGAAGAATAATAGACAGAGAATTTGAGAGAAGTAAAGGTGGTGCAAGTAGTTGAAGAATGAGACAATTTGATTAAAATGATTCTTATAATCCTTTCAAACATACATATATACTAATATCTCTTAAAAATTGGGAATTAGCTATAAAACATTGAATCCATTAAAACTTTAATGTCACGAATTAGTTACTATTTCTATGTCGACATATATAATAGAGGTATTAATTCGTGCTTCATTGTAAATCAGTGGCGAATAAAAGTCTTCCGAAAAATCCCATATTTTTAATTTAACTATATTTATTTATTTTGGTCATTATGGTATAAAATTCGGTCATTAATTATTAAATACAAATTACATTAATTATTAACTCCCAATCCCAAGTAAATTATAAAAAGTTTTATAATTTAATAAATAGCTCCTAAATACATTTTTACTAAGCCTATAATTTATAAAACCCATTTTCGAATCACCGTTTATTTTAAAATTACATAAGTTCCTTTTTAACTCATTTACTATCTATCGAATGACAATTGAGCGTTACCGTCGTTTATTAAATAACTTCGAAATCACAAAATATATATTCTATATACTTTATTTATATATATATATATATATATATATATATATATATATATATATATATATATATGTAGCGACCCGACCAAATCATGTTTGACGGCGCCGTCTACTTAGGTCCCGTTACGTGGTCATAAGTCTTTAAGACAAAGTTTGACCAAAATATGTCGCCTTCATTTCAAAATAAAGATTGTTCCCAAAGTTTACAAGAATTGTTCAACCAATAGTTAAGTTACAACGTTATAATACGAATGAAATCTAGGCGACACGGTTTAAAGTAAAGTCAAAAGACGCTCCATGAAATGCACATATACTCGACATCCAATGCAAGTACCAAATAATGAGCGGAAGCATGTATCATGTATCGTTCAAGGACCTGAGAAAAACATAGAAATCTGTCAACGAAAACGTTGGTGAAATCATAGGTTTAAGTAAGTAAGTACAAGTGAACCACAAGATTTGCATCAACGAAATAATAGTAATACATTCCAAAAGTTTGTGTCACGAGCACCCAATTATCAATGCTTAACATTTCCTTCCATTGAACCCCATCACTTAGTGCTAGAACATACACTGTTTCTCGAAAATATATTTCATTCGTAAACGGTAGCGAACCGTTTGAATGAGGGTTTGTCAAACCCATATGGATCCATACAACATAAGTTCTCGCTTACACCCGGCAAGTGTAACTAATGATAATCGAATTGAGGATTTTGTTCTAAACTCGTATGTAGAATGTTTGTTTTCCTGTACTTGTGTTCACTTAGTAAAGAAATGTTTATGTTTTCTCATCCCAAATGTAAGTTCAAAAAGAGTAAAAGTGGGACTATGATCTCACCTTGAGTGCAAGAGTTAATAAAGTACTTCAACAAGTAGACGCGTGCAAAGACAAAGCTAGTCTTGACCTAATCATATAGGTTGTATCAATAACGGTAAACACAAACGGTCAAAGATGTCCAATTAGTCCTATGGCTCGTTACGACTCGATTATGTAGCATGTGAATCAATTAGTCAAGTTTCATGCACGATACAAGTAACTAAGCATGTTAGAACGATCGTATAATTGTTTGGTCAAGTTTGACTAAAAGTCAAACTTGGTCAAAGTCAAAGTCAACGGGGTCGGATCGGGTGTCCGACAATTTTCTCATGATGAGAAATCATTTATGAGCAGAATGGCCAATTTTCATGTTAATCGGAGTTACGGTTAAGCGGGAAACATTTTGTGAAAGGAAAAATAAAAACTAAAATGAGCTGGGCATATGCGCGGCGCGCAAAGGGTTGCGCGGCGCGCACCCAAGTGTAAATCCTGGTCAGAACTTAACCACGAAGGCAAACATCTGGGATTTCTAATTTTGCGCGGCGCGCGGGTATATGCGCGGCGCGCAATACCTGGGAAACATGCAGTTTGCAGAAAAAGACCAAGTCACGAACCAAAACTCAAATTAACCTATTTTATGAACCGAAAACATCCAAAATGCATACTATATATCGTCGGAAAGGTAATTTGACAAGGAAAACAACTAAACACATTTCATCAATCAATCTACCTATTACAACAACCAAAACCGCATCTAATGCTTAACATTAACCGCATACAAGTTCATAAATGCAATTCAATGATTCGGGCAACCAATTTACATGAATGATATGCCGTTTCGAAGGTAATCAAGCATACAATCCAACTAAACACTTACCAATAATAATCCATGGCATTCAATGCATCAAAAGTCCATTTCAAGTTCATCAAACCCTAACCCAAATTCACCAAAATCACTAATCAAGTTCATGAAGTTTTCTAAAGCAACCTACACATCAAATTGAAGCTAGTGATGCTAGTAACACAATTAAAACATCAACTTTCAACATCTAACAACATATGATCATCCAAAATTCAAGAACAACACACCAAAATTCAAGTTCATGCTAGTTACACTAAAACAACGAGATCGAGCATATAAATCATATATTCATGTTAGACTTGAGCCATAGACACTAATTAACACTTTTATAAGTTAAAAACATCAAGAACACAAAATCTAGTGATTTTAGAAAGTTACCCAAATGAGATGAAGTTGGTACCAAAATGAAGAGGTTGAAGAGAGGATCACGAATATGTAATTTATTTGGTTGCTAGCTCCCTAATCCGGATTTAGATGATGAATGAATGAGAAAGGAAATTGGGTGTGTTCTTGCTAGAGAGAAAGAGAGAGAGAGAGAGGAAGATGGTAATGAATGGGTGAAAGGGGTTTGACCCTTTGACCTAGTCAAGGGTTTGATCCCTTGTCAAGTTTAGTCCCTCAACTTTCGTTCGGGTGCGGGAATTACCTAAACGAGATAATTTAAAACGCGTATCAACGGGAGATGTTATAAACATATAACGGACTTTATATTAGTATAACGGAAAAGTAAATGGAAAAAGGCGGGATGTTACATTACCTACTCCTTAAAAGAAATTTCGTCCCGAAATTTAAGTAGGCATAGTAGTCGTTGTTTCTTCCTCGAGATCTTGCGTTTCCGAATTCACGAATAGATGAGGATACTTCCTTTGCATTTGATCTTGTCTTTCCCAAGTAAACTCGGGTCCTCTTTTGGCATTCCAACGAACCTTGACAATCGGAATTCGGCTTTGTTTCAATGTCTTGACGGAGGTGTCCACAATTTCAACCGGTTCCTCCACAAAATGAAGTTTGTCATCAATAGTAAGTTCTTCGAGAGGGATGACGATATCGGGTTCGGCAAGACACTTTTTCAAGTTAGATACATGGAAGGTAGGATGAACGGAGTTCAATTGAGGCGGAAGATCTAAACGATAAGCAACGGTTCCAATACGCTCCAAGATTTCGAAAGGACCAATATACCGTGGATTTAGCTTCCCGCGTTTCCCAAAACGGATTACACCCTTCCAAGGTGCGACTTTTAACATTACTCGGTCACCGACTTGAAATTCAAGATCGTTGCGTCGTTTGTCGGTATAGCTCTTTTGACGACTTCGGGCCGTCCTAAGCCTATCTCGGATTTGAACGATTTTCTCGGTGGTTTCGTGAATGAGTTCGGGTCCGGTGATTTGCACGTCGCCTACCTCGGCCCAACAAAGAGGTGAACGACATTTGCGGCCATATAGCGCTTCAAAAGGTGCGGCTTTAATACTCGCGTGATGACTATTGTTGTAAGAGAACTCGGCGAGAGGTAAGTGCTTGTCCCAAGCTTTTCCGGAATCAACCACGCAAGCTCGTAACATGTCCTCTAAGGTTTGAATTGTACGTTCGCTTTGTCCATCGGTTTGAGGATGATATGCGGTGCTCATGTCTAAACGCGTTCCCAACGATTCTTGCAATGTACGCCAAAATCTAGAAACGAAACGGCCATCTCGGTCGGAGATAATCGATAAAGGTACACCGTGTCGGGCTACGATCTCCTTAATGTAAAGTTGTGCAAGTTTCTCCATTTTGTCCGTTTCTTTCATGGCAAGGAAGTGTGCGGATTTGGTGAGACGGTCAACAATAACCCAAATGGTATCATAACCGCCCGTCGTTTTTGGTAGCTTGGTGATAAAATCCATCGTTATTCTTTCCCACTTCCATTGCGGGATCTCGGGTTGTTGAAGTAGTCCGGACGGTCTTTGGTGTTCGGCTTTGACTTTGGAACATGTCAAACACTTGGAAACATAAGTAGCTACGTCCCTTTTGATGTTCGGCCACCAATATAGTTGTTTAAGGTCGTGGTACATCTTATTGGCACCGGGGTGAATCGAGTATCGTGACTTATGGGCTTCATCTAAAATAAGGCTTCGTAGATTCCCATAACTAGGCACCCAAATTCTTCCGGCGAAATATCGGAGTCCGGTTTCTTTAACTTCGAATCGAGAGGTGAGGACGTTCAAGTGTTCGAGAGAGATGTTTTCATCCTTGAGAGCCTCATCTTGGGCTACCCGAATTTGGCTATTAAGGTTTGTGTGGATGGTGATGTTTAAGGCTCGGACACGAAGAGGCACCGCTCTTTCTTTTCGACTTAAGGCATCGGCTACTACATTTGCCTTCCCGGGATGGTAACGAAGCTCGCAATCGTAATCGTTTAAGGTTTCAATCCACCTTCGTTGTCTCATGTTTAGTTGCTTTTGATCGAAAATGTGTTGGAGACTTTTGTGGTCGGTAAAGATAGTACTCTTGGTTCCATAAAGATAGTGTCTCCACATTTTAAGTGCAAAGACGACGGCTCCGAGTTCGAGATCATGTGTCGTATAGTTTCGTTCATGAATTTTGAGTTGTCGAGAAGCATAAGCAATGACTTTCGTTCGTTGCATCAATACACACCCAAAACCATGTTTCGAGGCGTCGCAATATACAACAAAGTCATCATTGCCTTCGGGAAGTGACAAGATAGGAGCGGTGGTTAGCTTCGTTTTCAAGATTTGGAATGCGGACTCATGTTCGGTCACCCAGATGAATTTCTTTCCCTTGTGAGTCAATGCGGTTAGAGGACGTGCAACCAAAGAGAAGTTTTCGATGAATCTACGATAGTACCCGGCGAGACCCAAAAATTGACGAATGTGAGTAGGAGTAGTAGGAGTCTCCCATTTGCTAATGGCTTCGATTTTCGTTGGATCGACTTTAATACCTTGGTCACTTACAACATGACCAAGAAATTGAACTTCCTTTAACCAAAATTCACACTTGGAGAATTTGGCATAGAGTTGTTCTTGTCTTAAAAGTTCAAGCACAAGTCGGAGATGTTGTTCGTGCTCTTCTTCATTTTTAGAATAGATCAATATGTCATCGATGAACACAATAACAAATTTATCGAGATACGGTTTGCACACGCGGTTCATAAGATCCATGAACACCGCCGGTGCGTTAGTGAGACCAAATGGCATTACAAGAAATTCATAACTACCATAACGAGTTCGGAAAGCGGTTTTGGAGACATCTTCCCCCTTAACCCTTAATTGATGATAACCCGAGCGGAGATCGATTTTCGAATATACACAAGACCCTTGTAGTTGATCAAAGAGGTCATCGATGCGAGGAAGAGGATATCGGTTCTTAACCGTCAATTTATTTAGTTCACGATAATCAATGCACATTCGTAGGGATCCGTCTTTCTTTTTAACAAACAAAATCGGAGCGCCCCAAGGTGAATGGCTAGGTTGGATAAAACCACGGTCAAGTAGTTCTTGGATTTGACTTTGCAATTCTTGCATTTCGGATGGAGCGAGTCTATATGGTGCACGTGCTATGGGTGCGGCTCCCGGAATAAGATCGATTTGGAATTCAACCGGTCGATGAGGTGGAAGACCCGGCAATTCGTCGGGAAATACATCGAAAAAGTCACTAACAATTGGCACATCATCGATATGCTTCTCATCGGACTCGACTTTCTTAACGTGGGCAAGGATCGCAAAACAACCCTTACGGAGTAGTTTTCTAACTTTAAGGCACGAAACGAGGTTGAGTCTGGTGCAACTCTTATCGCCATAAACAATCAAAGGTTCACCATTCTCGATAGGAATTCGGATTGCGTTAAGATCACAAAGGATGTGAGATTTCGTTTTGACTAACCAATTCATACCGATTATTACATCAAAGCTTCCTAGTTCCATGGGTATCAAGTCAATTTCAAATTCCTTACCCAAAATGTTTAACGCACACCCCCGGTAATATGTGTCGGCACTTAATAGTTTCCCGTTAGCCACTTCAATGGTATAAGGGGTATCTAATGGAAGAGGTGGAGTGCTAAAAGAATGAGTCAAAGTCTTGGATACAAAGCATTTATCGGCACCCGAATCGAATAAGCAAGAGACATAAGAATTGTTGAGAAGAAACGTACCCGTGACTAGTTCAGTGTCATCCCGGGCTTCCTCGGTGTTGATGTTGAAAGCTCGGCCGCGCGTATTGGGGTTATCTTTCTTCTTTGGGCATGCATTTCTATAGTGACCCGTTTGGCCACATTCGTAACAAGTGCCCGTCTTTGGTGCATTGGGCCACTTTCGAGCGACGGGAGTGGCACTTTTACAATCGTTGGCCTTATGACCAATTCCTTGGCACCGATGGCAAATTAGCTTACTACATTCGCCAAAGTGATGTTTGTTGCATTTGTTGCAAAAAGGTAGATTCCCGGCATAACCCTTCTTGCCGTCGAAAGTGAAAGATTTCTTGGCAAAGTTGTTGTTGCTTGATTGGGAGGGTTCCCACTTTCTTTTGTTGCCGCCCGATTTATCCTCGGCCTTAGGTGCCGGAACTACGATTTCGTCAACCGTTTCAATTAGTTGGCGAGCCATGTTCATAGCGGCTTGATGAGTAGTGGGTTTGGATGACATCACCCCTTGTTTGATGCTTTTTGGAAGACCGAGCATGTAGAGCTCAATCTTTTGAGATTCGGGGTTAACAAGATTAGGACACATCAAGAATAGTTCGGCGAAGCATTGATTATAAGCTTTAAGATCGTTTCCGACCGCTTTCAAAGCTCTTAGTTCTTCCTCAAGCTTTCGGGTTTCTTCGCGCGGAAAATATTCAACAATCATCTTTTCCTTTAGATCGGCCCAAGAGAGGGCATGAGCTTCATCGGTACCCACCGATTGAACATAGGTGTTCCACCATGTTAGAGCAATTCCGGAGAAAGTGTGAGTGGAGTATTTGACCTTGTCTTGATCCCGGCAACCGCTTATGCTAAAGACGGCCTCGGTTTGTTCAAACCAACGAGTAAGCACAACCGGTCCCCCGGTTCCATCATAAGTGTGGGGTTTGCACCCCATGAAAGCTTTGTAGGAGCACCCTTCGCTAGAGTTACCGGCTCCTTGGTTGTTGTTGTTGTTGTGGTTGTTATTATTATTGTTGTTGGATGAGTGACCGGCCATGGCCGCATCTACGGCGGTGGCTATCATCCGTTCGAGAGCTTGTTCGGGAGTTTCATTGCGGCGTACACGACGAGGAGCCATTGTTCCTTCAAGACACAAGAATATCATTGATTAGTATTCTCAATAATACTAACCGTGATATAGAATAAAGATAAAGAGAAGTTTTTCCTCGACTCGCCTTAAATTCTTTATGCCATAATGTCGGAACGTTCATATGAGTCACCGTAATATAATCCCGGAAATTATATTACCCTGATTCATATGTGCATTCGACATCATTTCATATAGTCAAGGTGGCGCGTCAATCAAATTAAACAACGTGAGGTTAAGATGAACTAAGAGTAGGTATGAGTAGAAGCGTTCGAGTATAAATGCATAAGTAGTCAAGTAATTCCTACTTCAAGTCTATATGCCGGTTGTAGTCTAGACTCACCAATGTACCCTATGACTCGAGGTTGACACCAATGAACTCTAAATCCCTACAACCAACGCTCTGATACCATCTGTAGCGACCCGACCAAATCATGTTTGACGGCGCCGTCTACTTAGGTCCCGTTACGTGGTCATAAGTCTTTAAGACAAAGTTTGACCAAAATATGTCGCCTTCATTTCAAAATAAAGATTGTTCCCAAAGTTTACAAGAATTGTTCAACCAATAGTTAAGTTACAACGTTATAATACGAATGAAATCTAGGCGACACGGTTTAAAGTAAAGTCAAAAGACGCTCCATGAAATGCACATATACTCGACATCCAATGCAAGTACCAAATAATGAGCGGAAGCATGTATCATGTATCGTTCAAGGACCTGAGAAAAACATAGAAATCTGTCAACGAAAACGTTGGTGAAATCATAGGTTTAAGTAAGTAAGTACAAGTGAACCACAAGATTTGCATCAACGAAATAATAGTAATACATTCCAAAAGTTTGTGTCACGAGCACCCAATTATCAATGCTTAACATTTCCTTCCATTGAACCCCATCACTTAGTGCTAGAACATACACTGTTTCTCGAAAATATATTTCATTCGTAAACGGTAGCGAACCGTTTGAATGAGGGTTTGTCAAACCCATATGGATCCATACAACATAAGTTCTCGCTTACACCCGGCAAGTGTAACTAATGATAATCGAATTGAGGATTTTGTTCTAAACTCGTATGTAGAATGTTTGTTTTCCTGTACTTGTGTTCACTTAGTAAAGAAATGTTTATGTTTTCTCATCCCAAATGTAAGTTCAAAAAGAGTAAAAGTGGGACTATGATCTCACCTTGAGTGCAAGAGTTAATAAAGTACTTCAACAAGTAGACGCGTGCAAAGACAAAGCTAGTCTTGACCTAATCATATAGGTTGTATCAATAACGGTAAACACAAACGGTCAAAGATGTCCAATTAGTCCTATGGCTCGTTAGGACTCGATTATGTAGCATGTGAATCAATTAGTCAAGTTTCATGCACGATACAAGTAACTAAGCATGTTAGAACGATCGTATAATTGTTTGGTCAAGTTTGACTAAAAGTCAAACTTGGTCAAAGTCAAAGTCAACGGGGTCGGATCGGGTGTCCGACAATTTTCTCATGATGAGAAATCATTTATGAGCAGAATGGCCAAGTTTCATGTTAATCGGAGTTACGGTTAAGCGGGAAACATTTTGTGAAAGGAAAAATAAAAACTAAAATGAGCTGGGCATATGCGCGGCGCGCAAAGGGTTGCGCGGCGCGCACCCAAGTGTAAATCCTGGTCAGAACTTAACCACGAAGGCAAACATCTGGGATTTCTAATTTTGCGCGGCGCGCGGGTATATGCGCGGCGCGCAATACCTGGGAAACATGCAGTTTGCAGAAAAAGACCAAGTCACGAACCAAAACTCAAATTAACCTATTTTATGAACCGAAAACATCCAAAATGCATACTATATATCGTCGGAAAGGTAATTTGACAAGGAAAACAACTAAACACATTTCATCAATCAATCTACCTATTACAACAACCAAAACCGCATCTAATGCTTAACATTAACCGCATACAAGTTCATAAATGCAATTCAATGATTCGGGCAACCAATTTACATGAATGATATGCCGTTTCGAAGGTAATCAAGCATACAATCCAACTAAACACTTACCAATAATAATCCATGGCATTCAATGCATCAAAAGTCCATTTCAAGTTCATCAAACCCTAACCCAAATTCACCAAAATCACTAATCAAGTTCATGAAGTTTTCTAAAGCAACCTACACATCAAATTGAAGCTAGTGATGCTAGTAACACAATTAAAACATCAACTTTCAACATCTAACAACATATGATCATCCAAAATTCAAGAACAACACACCAAAATTCAAGTTCATGCTAGTTACACTAAAACAACGAGATCGAGCATATAAATCATATATTCATGTTAGACTTGAGCCATAGACACTAATTACCACTTTTATAAGTTAAAAACATCAAGAACACAAAATCTAGTGATTTTAGAAAGTTACCCAAATGAGATGAAGTTGGTACCAAAATGAAGAGGTTGAAGAGAGGATCACGAATATGTAATTTATTTGGTTGCTAGCTCCCTAATCCGGATTTAGATGATGAATGAATGAGAAAGGAAATTGGGTGTGTTCTTGCTAGAGAGAAAGAGAGAGAGAGAGGAAGATGGTAATGAATGGGTGAAAGGGGTTTGACCCTTTGACCTAGTCAAGGGTTTGATCCCTTGTCAAGTTTAGTCCCTCAACTTTCGTTCGGGTGCGGGAATTACCTAAACGAGATAATTTAAAACGCGTATCAACGGGAGATGTTATAAACATATAACGGACTTTATATTAGTATAACGGAAAAGTAAATGGAAAAAGGCGGGATGTTACAATATATATACTCATTAAATAATAATTATTATATATTATTATTATTTTTCAACATTAATTATAACAATTACAATATATAATATTTCTTTTTATAATATACATATATATTTATATATATATATTTAATTATATGCATATCTATATATTATATATTAAATTAATAATATTAAATATACTGATATTATTTTATATATTTATTTCCAACAATTAAATCATATATTATTTCAATTAATATTTCAAATAAAATTATATATATCTATTTACAAATTAGTTGTTCGTGAATCGTTCGGGAGTAGTCAAAGGTAAAATGATATTATGAATATAGTTTACAACTTTGTTACTCAACATTACTAACTTTTCTCATCGTGTCGAAATCAAATACGAATTAAGTTTAAATTTGGTCGAAAATTTCCGGGTCGTCACAATGTGTGTTGCCAAACTGTGATTGGAAATGTAGTGCTTACAAAATAAGACACACTGAGAACTTTATGGTTAAAGAATTGCATGACGTGCACACATGTTCACGCACACAAATTATGGGAAACAATAAACATGCAAGCAAAAAGGTGTTGGGTAGTATTCTTATATATTCATTCAAATCGGCCCATCGAGAATATAAACCGAAAGATATACGTGAGGATATAGGCAACCGGTTTGGTGTGAGCATATCTTACAATCAAGCATGGAGGGCCAAATGTCATACATTACAAATGCTTCGTGGCAGTAGTGATTACTCGTTCTGAATACTTCCAGTTTACCTATATAACATCAGGATCCACAACCTGGGAAGCGTAACTAATGTGATCACTAACGAGGAAATAAGTTTTTGATGTGTTACTATTCTCTTGGCGGAGTAGTTGTAAGTATTATTGCTTTTATTTATCATTCTGGTAAATGGCAAGGTAAAACTAAATGACTTTATTTGTTTCTGTTTGGGCGCAAGGTGCACCTTGCGCCCTTGCGTATGGTTGCAATCATACGCAAGGTGTATCTTACTCCCTTGCATATGGTTGCATCCGTCTGGCACCAGTCGCAAGGTATTCCTTACGCCTACCAACCCAGGCGCAAGGGCGCAAGAAAGTCCATGCGTCTTCAAGATCATAGAGGAGGCAAGGCGCAATAGCAGCCTTGCGCCTTTTTTGTGTCTTGCGCCTCCTTAACTACATGAGAAGACAGACGCAAATTTATCCTTGCGTCCTTGCGTCTTGTTTTTTGTTTACTTATTTTGTAAATCTACCATGCAGGTTCGATCATTTGTTCAATTTTGTCGTCCGATAATCATAGTCGATGGTGTGCATTTGAAGTTGGGGTATTTGGGGACTAATTTAGTTGATGTTGCAATGGATGGTAATAATGGAATTTTGCCACTGGCTGATGGAATTGGTGAAGGCGAGACAAACGAGGTTTGGTCATGGTTTTTTGGCAACCAAAGAGATCATTTAATGCTTTGTGGTATGGGTGATCTTATGTCAAAGCTTACTTTTATATCTGATCGTCCCCCTTCAATAGCACATGGTATTTCAAATGTCTTTCCTGGAGCGTTTCATGCTTTTTGCGCACGTCATTTGTTCATGAACGTCAAGGGAAAATCTAGCAAATTAAAGTATTTCGAATGGCACTATTGGAAAATGGTTAAGGCTTACCATGCGTCGGATTTTCAGGATCATCTTAGTGTATTTCAAAGAAGATTGACAGCGACTTACAAATATCTAGAAGACGTTGGTTTTCACAAATTTTCCAGAAATAGAGCTGAACATGTTAGGTATTCATATCTTACTAGCAACAGTGTAGAGTCTATCAACGCACTTAGTAAACATGCTCGAAAACTACCTGTTTGCATGTTATTGGAATTTCTCCGCGCTTCGGTACAAGATTGGTATTTCAAACACCGCAACACATCGGTTAGTCTTACTTCCACGGTTACTCCATATACTGAACGTAAAATAGCTAAAATGACGAAAAAATCTAGAAGGTGGCAAGCAATTCCATCGACAAACAATCTAATAGAAGTTCGTAATGGACGAAAAAATGGGATGGTTAATCTAGAAGATATAGTATGTTCATGTAGCCAGTGGAAATTATCGGGCATACCTTGCGGACATGTTATTGCAGCAGCACGATGCTTCGAAGTAGAGGATGTTACTTGTTATGTATCATGTTGATTCACGATCGAAACTTATATAAATATGTATGCGGAACACATCCTTCCTTTACCCCATCGGTCAGAATGGTCAGATCCGGGGCCCGACGTTTTACAAATTGTAAACTCCCCATTCCAGTGAAAAGAAAACCTGGACGCCTGAAAAGTACAAATCGTAAACCTTCACAAGGTGAAGAAACTTCTAAAACAGAAAGAACATGTACTCGTTGCAAAGAACCGGGTCATGGTACGAATACGTGTAGTGCACCTTTTGACCGAACAGGTGAATTTATTTCTAAAAAGGTAGTAAGACAATCGGCCTCAAAATCAAAGGGTAAAGATAAAGTTGAAGATTTTAAAGCTTATCAGTCTCAGATTTATTCAACATGCAATTTAGGGAGCGATTAGGATTATTTAATGTATTTTAAGTGTGATTTCCCATTTCGATTAGGATTATTTAAAGTATTTTATGTGTGACTAATTATGCATTTATTTTAATTATCTGTTTAGTGTTATTTTATTATTTGGTTAAGACCGGTTTGTGACAAGGGTCACAGAACATGTTCGTTTATTTAATTTGGACTCCGTTAGGAAAGTCAAATTAAGTACGAAAGTTATTAAATAACTGGTAAATACCCGTGTGTGATGGGTTATTGTATTTTAACTTAAATATATAATCTTGTGACCAACCTTTCCTCTCTTTTTTCTTGAAGATTCTATATTACCCCGTACCTAAAATCTTACCACTTGTAAACCTTAGATTTCTAATTTGTGTTCTAAGAGATCAAATCATTCATATCATCTTGTTCTCTACAATTTACTGAGTCTATTGAGGTAAGAATCAAAGTGTTTCAAACTCTAATCTTTGAGAAAATGAAGATTTTGTGTTAACTTTGTAAAAGTACAATTTTGAGTCAAAATGGTTGATTTTGATGTTGTTTGTGTCAAAATCTTGTGGGTTTATGCTTATTGATGTTAAGTGTACTTGATTTGGTCAGTTTAGAGGTAAGAAACGAGCTCTAGAGCAAGAATTGGTGATTTTAGGTTGAAACCCGTCAGTTTTCTGCTGCTACTGCACAATGAAGACAACCGTACGGTTGCAGTTTGCAAACGCACGGGTACACTGTGCAACCGTACGGGTGCATGTGCAACCGTATAGATGCGGTGATGTTGGTGCAACTGGGCAGAAAGTATGTAACTGTACGGATGCACAATGCAACCATACAGATGGACTTGCAACCGTACGGATGCATGGGCAACCGTACGAATGTAGATCAGATCAGTAGTTGTTGTTTAAATTAGCTGTTTTCTAGCTGTTATGCTGTCCACATGACTTATGATAATCAGGATGTAAATTCTGAAAATGCATAAGTGTTAGGTAAACTTTTAGTGACACTTTTGGTTACTGATTTACTGTATTGTGCTGTTTTGTGCTATTTTGTGCTAACAGACATAAACTAACTTGATTTGCCTTATGTTCAGGTGATAAGGATAAGGAAATCGTTCAGTGATAAATTATCTGAGCTAGTTGCTGGTATTTGGTGGGTGGGTCTATCTTCGGATAGAGTATTAAGTAGCTGACACGCTACTTGTTCAGACTCTTTACTCTTATGTTTATATCCAGTATGATTGCCATGTGTAGTTAGATTTCGCCATGCTAGTTAGGACGATTACATGACTGATTATCTGTGATCTTATGTGCGCATTGTTAGTTGGACACTAACCGAGGCGGCAAGGTTGGGAACCCACCGAGGCGGCAAGGTAGGGTTGGTGTGAGGTCGAGCGTGGTAGCCTGGTGTAGTGACCCGAACTTTTCCATGTTTATATATATTAATTGAGATTGATATTTACATGATTAAATGTTTCCAACATGATAAGCAATCAAACTTGTTAATACTTGATTAATTGAAATATGTTTCATATAGACAATTGACCACCCAAGTTGACCGGTGATTCACGAACGTTAAAACTTGTAAAAACTATACGATGACATATATATGGTTATATATATAGTTAAAATGTTTTTATTATAAGTATGTATCTCATTTGGTATTTTAACAATGAGTTATATATATAAAAATGAGACTATTAATTTAAGAAACTCGAAAACGATATATATAACGATTATCGTTATAACAACGTCTTACTAGGTACATATGAATCATATTAAGATATTGATACACTTGTTTTATTATTTTAAATGATAAGTAAATATATTATTAAGTGTATTAACAATGAAATACATATGTAAAAATAAGACTACTAACTTAATGATTTCGAAACGAGACATATATGTAACGATTATCGTTGTAACGACATTTAACTGTATATACATCATACTAAGATATATTATATATCATAATATCATGATAATATAACAATTTAACATCTCATTTGTTATAATAAACAATGGGTTAACAACATTCAACAAGATCGTTAACCTAAAGGTTTCAAAACAACATTTACATGTAACGACTAACGATGACTTAACGACTCAGTTAAAATGTATATACATGTAGTGTTTTAATATGTATTCATACACTTTTGAAAGACTTCAAGACACTTATCAAAATACTTCTACTTAACAAAAATGCTTACAATTACATCCTCGTTCAGTTTCATCAACAATTCTACTCGTATGCACTCGTATTCGTACTCGTACAATACACAGCTTTTAGATGTATGTACTATTGGTATATACACTCCAATGATCAGCTCTTAGCAGTCCATGTGAGTCACCTAACACATGTGGGAACCATCATTTGGCAACTAGCATGAAATTGATGGAATTCTTCAAATAAACAAGTCACAAAATCCATTTTGTATGTATATATTTTCGTGTATATATATGTGTATAAGCGGAAGCAATTTTCAAGTTTATGCATGCAAAGTATTAACCTTTTAAAACAAGAATTCCATTAAAAGATCTAGTCTTGAAAATACACTTAAATGTAAAAGAAGCTAGTAAGAATTATACCTACTCCAAGCTTGCTAGTAAATGATGAAGATGATGATGTTGAATGGAGCTCCAAAACTATGAAACCTCAAGTTGTTATACCCCAAACTTTTTACCAACACCTTGTACTTTGGTTAGGATTTAATTGACACTTGAAAATAAGCTAAAAAAAAAAACTTGAAGAAGCCTTTTCTCCCTCCCTAAGCTCACGGCAACAGCAGCAGTTTTTGGGAGCTTTTTTTTGCTTATTTTTGATATGTAAATTGCATGCATTTTAGTCTCCAAGAGTGCTAGACATATACTTGTGGAAATGGGAAGTATTGACCAAAAGATGGAATCTTTGAACATGTGTCATTACCCTCCCAATGCCACTACTATGTCTTTTAAATAAAATTGGTTTTATTTTATAAAATTAAATTTTATAAAACTTCCATTTTATTTAATTATGTATGTGTACATTATTTATAAATGCATTTATAAAATGTAACATAACATGATTAATTATTTAGCCTATAAATAATTAAAACCATATCATATAAATTATCCCATAATTTATATTTACATATCAAGTGTTATTATTTTAGAAACCATTTTCTTGAATTCAAGTGTCGCGTATTTAATCAATGATTCAATCACTAAGATCAAATACGAATAAGGTGTCAGTAAGTTTGTTATTGGGTATGACCCGACTTGGATCAAAACATATTAGCCACGTTAATTTAATATGTCTCTCGGGCATATGAAATACCTTCAATCTCCCACTTGCACGAGAAACATAAGAAATTAATGCAAGTGATGGATACAGCCTAACACACCGTCCATCACCCCTAATATGTTATGACTTTGTGCCATTCAATAACATCATCCCTTTCGAGCTCCCTACTCGAACTGATATATGTAGGTGAATCTTTCATTATATCCTTTCGTCCTAGATGTCATGTTAAATCCAAGAGATACAGAGTGATCACTCTCTTATAGATTTAACTTTTCAGGCCTTAGACATCTTACTCTCAACAAATAAGAGGGACAAATCCCATCTTGACTACATACGTCCTAGATATACACTTTGTAATATACCTGAGTTCTTCCTTATGTACTACCATGTTTCAGAATAGCGAAGAAAAGAATCAAGGCACAGTACTAGGTGAATATCCGAATCCAATATGTATCTCAGGTCAGAGGATACAATGATATTCGCCTTTACTCAAGATTACATGTGATCAACCACAAAGGCTCTATACAGTAATTCTTGAGAGCGGGTCTTCCAATATTTGTTTCCCACAAATATCTATGAACCTTGGTTGCAACCTTGCCCCACATTCAACCTATGAATGTATACCAATCCGAGTTCATAATAGTCTAAACCTCACACTTGTTCCCACAAATGTGATCGACTACGGAAATTTAGAATAATTGCTTATTCATGGATGAAATATGCAAAATAGGAACATAACTCAAATAAATTAACACCATAGTTATATTAATGAGTTTGAATAATTTCGTTCTGGTACAATACATAAAATAGATCATTTCCAATCACTAGAATATCGAAGCCCTAACGCACAAACATGTCCCTCATGTTTTGGCCCATGTAAAAGCTTCGTGAGTGGATCCGCAACATTATGATCTGTGTGAACTTTGTGAATACATATCTTTCCCTTTTCAACCTCATCCCTGATGTAGTTGAATCTCCGCTCAATGTGACGAGTCTTTTGATGAGCACGAGGTTCCTTGATTTGAGCAATCGCACCCTCGTTGTCACAAAAGATCTCAAGAGGGTCCTGAATGGAAGGGACCACTCCTAAGTCGTCGATGAATTTCTTCATCCATGCAGCTTCCTGAGCTGCCAGTGAGGCGGCAATGTACTCCGACTCTGTAGTGGATAACGCAACAACTTCCTGTTTCGAACTCTTCCAAGAGACCGCACCACCATTTAACATGAAGACATAACCGGATTGTGATCGAGAGTCATCTCGATCAGTTTGGAAACTCGCGTCCACGTAACCTTTTACGGCGAGTTCCTCCTCACCAGACCCGTATATTAGAAACATATCCTTAGTTCTCCTAAGGTATTTCAATATACTTTTAACAGCAATCCAATGACTGTTTCCTGGGTTGTTCTGGTATCTACTTGTCAAGCTTAGAGCGCATGACACATCCGGTCTAGTACATATCATTGCATACATGATAGACCCAATAGCGGATGCATATGGGACTTTCTTCATTCTCTCTTGTTCATCTTTCGTGGTAGGACACTGAGATGAACTGAGAACGGTTCCTCTTTAAATAGGTACCAAACCTTTCTTAGAGTTTTCCATCTTGAACCTTTTCAAGATTTTATCAATGTATGTAGTTTGACTTAAACCTATCAATCTCTTGGATCTATTCCTATAGATCCCTATCCCCAATATGTATTGTGCGTCTCCAAGATCCTTAATGGAGAAGCAACTCTTTAGCCAAGTTTTGACTCCTTGCATTGTGGTAATATCATTCCCAAATAATAATATATCATCCACATATAGTACAAGGAACATGATAGTGCTCCCACTAGCTTTCTTATATACACAAGCTTCATCACCATTTTTAATAAAGCCAAATTTCTTTGCCTCTTCATTAAAACGATGATTCCACATTCTAGATGCTTGTTTCAATCCGTAGATTGATTTCTTTAACTTGCATACCATTTTAGGATTTTTCGGATCAACAAAACCTTCGGGCTGTACCATATAGACATCTTCCTCAAGATATCCATTCAGGAAAGCGGTTTTGACATCCATTTGCCATATTTCATAGTCGTAGTGAGCAGCAATGGAAAATAATATCCTAATAGACTTTAGCATTGCCACTGGCGAGAAAGTTTCATCATAATCAACCCCTTGAGTTTGAGTGAAACCTTTTGCAACAAGTCTAGCTTTATATGTATCCAAGTTTCCATGTATGTCGGTTTTCTTCTTGAAAAGCCATTTGCAATCAACTAGCTTGGAGCTAGGAGGTTGCACAACAAGTTCCCAAACTTGGTTTTCATACATGGATTGCATCTCAGCGTTCATGGCTTCCTGCCATTTATCTTTATCGATCCTTGATAAAGCATCTTCGTAGTTTGTCGGTTCATCCAAATCAACCGTATAGCAACCATCTATGAGAAACCCATATCTCTCGGGAGGATTACTAATCCTACTAGATCTTCGAACGTCTTGTGTACCTTGATCATCCACTTGATCATTTTCAACATCCTCATGTTGAGTACTAGTGTCAACCAATTGTGTATCATCGGCTTGATCTTGTACCTCTACAAGATCTATCTTCCTTTCACCATCACCTTCCATAAGGAACTTGGTTTCAAGGAATTCCGCTTTCCGAGCAACAAATACGGTTTGCTCGGATGGATCATAGAAGTAATATCCCATGTCATCTTTGGGATATCCTATGAAGATACACTTTGTGGATCGAGCATGTAGCTTATTTGCTACATAACGCTTAGGATAAGCTTCACATCCCCATACTTTCAAGTATGAAAGAGAAGGAGGTTTTCCAAACCACATCTCATGAGGAGTTCGTTCCACCTTCTTGGTTGGGGCCATATTTAAAATACGAGCCGCGGAGCTTAGACAATAACCCCAAAATGATAGAGGCAGCGAGCTTCTTGCCATCATAGATCGAACCATATCCATTAGGGTTCGGTTCCTCCTTTCGGAAACTCCATTAAGTTGGGGTGTTCCGGGTGGAGTAAGTTGTGAGATAATCCCACAACTCCTAAGATGATCTTGGAAGGCATCGCTTAGGTATTCACCTCCTCTATCGGTACGAAGTACCTTAATTGTCCTATTGAGTTGATTTTGTACTTCGTCTTGATATTCTTTGAATGCTTCAAACGTTTCGTCCTTGTGTCTTAATAAGTAGACATATCCGAAACGACTAAAGTCATCAATGAAAGTAACAAAGTATCTTTCACCTTTCCTAGTCATGGGTTTAAAGGGTCCACATACATCCGAATGTATTAATCCCAATAAATCTTTAGCCCTTTCATAGGTCCCTTTGAAAGGTGCTTTAGTCATCTTGCCTTGTAAACAAGATTCACATACTTCAAACGAATCCATTTCAATTGATTTCAAAAGTCCATTCTTTTGAAGTGTATGTATTCGGTTCTTGTTTATGTGACCAAGGCGACAATGCCATAAGTAGGAATCACTCAAATCCCTTTTGAGTTTCTTGGTGCTTGTATGGTACATTGAGCTACTAGATGATGTGTCATCATGAACCAATTCATAAATTCCATTTGAAGGCGAAGCCTTGAAATAGAATACATTATCTTTAGAAACATGAATATCATCATCAATAAAATTAACAACGTAACCACATTGTTTTAAGCGAGAAATAGAAATAATGTTTCTACACAAATCCGGAGCATACAAAACATTTTCTAAAATAAGTTCCAATCCGCTTGGAAGCTTTAATATAAAATCTCCTTGAGCTTTAACATGCACCTTTGCACCATTGCCCATATAGAGACTTGATGTTCCCGCCTTATGATCACTTCTTTTGAACCCCTGCAAAGAATTGCAAATATGAGTTCCACATCCAGTGTCTAATACCCATGTATTAGAAGAAGTAATACTTAGCTCTATATATACCATATATATATTACCTGAGGTTTGCCCTGCATCCCTCTTGTCCTTCAACTCCTTAAGGTAGACCGGACAGTTTCGTTTCCAATGACCCATCTCACCGCAACCGAAACATAGGTCTTCCTTGGGGTTTGCCTTCTCGGTGACCTTTTGCTTCTTGGCCTTGTTGATGGTTGGGGTAACCATCTTCCCCTTCCCTTTGCCTTGATGGGCAGGTCCTTTTCTCTTAGCCACCTTTGGCTTAGAGGTGTTACCTTTAGACCCACCTTGATCGATTGCTAACACGGGTAAAGTCCTTTTACCCATGCTTGTTTCCGCCGTCCTAAGCATACCATGAAGCTCACCTATGCTCTTATCCATCCCATTCATGTTGTAATTAATTACAAATTGATCAAACCTCTTTGATAGGGAGTTAAGGATAAGATCGGTGGCTAACTCATTAGATATGTTAAGGTTAAGACGGTTAGCACGATCGATAAGGCTCTTCATCTTAAGTACATAAGATGAAACCGATTGGGTATCGTCCATACGACAAGCATGAAGCGCCCGAACCGTTTCGAAACGCTCAACACGTGCTTGTTGGAGAAACATCTCCTTCAATTGTGTTATCATGTCGTATGCGCTATGATGCTCGAAATCCTTTTGGAGTTCGGGTATCATAGTCCCAAGCATTAAGCATGAGACTTGAAGGGAGTCGTGGCAATACTTGTCGTAAGAGGCCATTGCCTCCACATCACTCTCATCCGGTTGATCGGGAATGGGGTCCTCAAGCACATACATTTTATCCTCTTGTTTGAGGACAATCCGAAGATTGCGGAACCAATCCATAAAGTTTGTATGGTTGAGTTTGTCTTTCTCGAGGAGAGACCGTAACGATAGGTTGTTAAAGTTAAGTGGTGCGTTGTTCATGTTGTTGTTGTTATTAGCGGCCATCTACAAAATTCAACAAAGTTCATTTAAGTATTGATTTCAAATTTAATAAACAATACCCTTTTAATTTGTTTTATTAAATATTAGAATCCAACGGTAAATCAAATTTCGGTTAGGTGACCTTTATCCCGTCATTTGATTTAGCTAGGTAGTCATAATGACAATTGCAATCCTTTTGCAACTTCTAATTTATGGGATCATGCAATCCTTATGCATGGCATATTAATCCCATCAACGCCTATTTGTTCCTCATGCTTCGGTGACCCTAAGTTCATGATTCCCAAATCAAGTCGTCCTACTTGTGTAGACATGTAGACTTAACATACAAGTGGTTAGGTGACCTTTATCCCACATGTATGCGAAGTGTACCTTATTCATATTAGTTCACTCATGACGGTTAGGTAACCTTTATCCCATCAAGAGATTCCTAATATGTCTAAGTGTTTCCACAAAAGGATGGCGTTTAACTTGTTTACCTTGTTTTAGTAAAGGGATTTTAGGTTTTCTACATTCTAGTTTAGAGAACAAGGTGCTATACACCAACATGCATTTGGTGTGTAGTATGTTTATGAAAAACCCATTTTCATGTCCTCTTTAGTAAACCAATTACTAGTTTTAACCATTTCATTACTTTTAAATAAACCATTTTATTCAAGTCTAATAACCAATTATTAGTGTCATATTGTTATGTTTTTATTATAACCATTTTATAATGTATTATGCAAGTGTTAACATGTGATGATCTTGTAGCAACCAAACATACAAACATACACAAACATGCATAACAAAGTGTTCACAATCAAGAGCCATTTTGGTAGACATTTGTTTAGCCAATAAACAAATGTCACCTAAGGGGTTAAACCAAAGTAAGAGATTTTTACCAAAATCTCCCACTTAATCTTGTAATCTTCAAATGCTTCATCTTGTAACCTTCTTTATGGATCTTCATTTTCTCTTTACAAAGTTATATCCTAATACAATCTTTCTAGAAAATGAAATAACAACCTATTCTATTTTACAAACCAAATAGAACAAATTACATCAATAAATTACAAGTTTAATTACAACTTTCCAAATCAAAAAATTACAAAATTATTACAACCATATGAATGAATATTACAAATCAAGAATAATCACCAAATCATCCAAACATTCAACCACACGGTCTAGGCTCGATTGTGAACAACAACATAACATCAAACATGGCCAAACTTGAAATCCCAAACCCATTTTGGGACCCAAATAATTCGGCCATGACCAAAATACCCACCAAAGCTCAAAATTTTTCAATCTACTTTCATGCATGTTGGTAGATTGCAAAATAAATGAGTTTACTAGCCAAAACAAGAAGCATATTAACAAGACTTTGGCTCTAGATACCATTGATGGAATTCTTCAAATAAACAAGTCACAAAATCCATTTTGTATGTATATATTTTCGTGTATATATATGTGTATAAGCGGAAGCAATTTTCAAGTTTATGCATGCAAAGTATTAACCTTTTAAAACAAGAATTCCATTAAAAGATCTAGTCTTGAAAATACACTTAAATGTAAAAGAAGCTAGTAAGAATTATACCTACTCCAAGCTTGCTAGTAAATGATGAAGATGATGATGTTGAATGGAGCTCCAAAACTATGAAACCTCAAGTTGTTATACCCCAAACTTTTTACCAACACCTTGTACTTTGGTTAGGATTTAATTGACACTTGAAAATAAGCTAAAAAAAAAAACTTGAAGAAGCCTTTTCTCCCTCCCTAAGCTCACGGCAACAGCAGCAGTTTTTGGGAGCTTTTTTTTGCTTATTTTTGATATGTAAATTGCATGCATTTTAGTCTCCAAGAGTGCTAGACATATACTTGTGGAAATGGGAAGTATTGACCAAAAGATGGAATCTTTGAACATGTGTCATTACCCTCCCAATGCCACTACTATGTCTTTTAAATAAAATTGGTTTTATTTTATAAAATTAAATTTTATAAAACTTCCATTTTATTTAATTATGTATGTGTACATTATTTATAAATGCATTTATAAAATGTAACATAACATGATTAATTATTTAGCCTATAAATAATTAAAACCATATCATATAAATTATCCCATAATTTATATTTACATATCAAGTGTTATTATTTTAGAAACCATTTTCTTGAATTCAAGTGTCGCGTATTTAATCAATGATTCAATCACTAAGATCAAATACGAATAAGGTGTCGGTAAGTTTGTTATTGGGTATGACCCGACTTGGATCAAAACATATTAGCCACGTTAATTTAATATGTCTCTCGGGCATATGAAATACCTTCAGAAATATCTCATAAAATTACAAAAATATGAGTAATCATTCATGACTTATTTACATGAAAACAAAATTACATATCCTTTATATCTAATCCATACACCAACGACCAAAAACACCTACAAACACTTTCATTCTTCAATTTTCTTCATCTAATTGATCTCTCTCAAGTTCTATCTTCAAGTTCTAAGTGTTCTTCATATATTCTACAAGTTCTAGTTACATAAAATCAAGAATACTTTCAAGTTTGCTAGCTCACTTCCAATCTTGTAAGGTGATCATCCAACCTCAAGAAATCTTTGTTTCTTACAGTAGGTTATCATTCTAATACAAGGTAATAATCATATTCAAACTTTGGTTCAATTTCTATAACTATAACAATCTTATTTCAAGTGATGATCTTACTTGAACTTGTTTTCGTGTCATGATTCTGCTTCAAGAACTTCGAGGCATCCAAGGATCCGTTGAAGCTAGATCCATTTTTATATTTTCCAGTAGGTTTATCCAAGGAACTTAAGGTAGTAATGATGTTCATAACATCATTCGATTCATACATATAAAGCTATCTTATTCGAAGGTTTAAACTTGTAATCACTAGAACATAGTTTAGTTAATTCTAAACTTGTTCGCAAACAAAAGTTAATCCTTCTAAGTTTACTTTTAAAATCAACTAAACACATGTTCTATATCTATATGATATTCTAACTTAATGATTTAAAACCTGGAAACACGAAAAACACCGTAAAACCGGATTTACGCCGTCGTAGTAACACCGCGGGCTGTTTTGGGTTAGTTAATTAAAAACTATGATAAACTTTGATTTAAAAGTTGTTATTCTGAGAAAATGATTTTTATTATGAACATGAAACTATATCCAAAAATTATGGTTAAACTTAAAGTGGAAGTATGTTTTCTAAAATGGTCATCTAGACGTCGTTCTTTCGACTGAAATGACTACCTTTACAAAAACGACTTGTAACTTATTTTTCTGACTATAAACCTATACTTTTTCTGTTTAGATTCATAAAATAGAGTTCAATATGAAACCATAGCAATTTGATTCACTCAAAACGGATTTAAAATGAAGAAGTTATGGGTAAAACAAGATTGGATAATTTTTCTCATTTTAGCTACGTGAAAATTGGTAACAAATCTATTCCAACCATAACTTAATCAACTTGTATTGTATATTATGTAATCTTGAGATACCATAGACACGTATACAATGTTTCGACCTATCATGTCGACACATCTATATATATTTCGGAACAACCATAGACACTCTATATGTGAATGTTGGAGTTAGCTATACAGGGTTGAGGTTGATTCCAAAATATATATAGTTTGAGTTGTGATCAATACTGAGATACGTATACACTGGGTCGTGTATTGATTCAAGATAATATTTATCGATTTATTTCTGTACATCTAACTGTGAACAACTAGTTGTAGGTTACTAACGAGGACAGCTGACTTAATAAACTTAAAACATCAAAATATATTAAAAGTGTTGTAAATATATTTTGAACATACTTTGATATATATGTATATATTGTTATAGGTTCGTGAATCAACCAGTGGCCAAGTCTTACTTCCCGACGAAGTAAAAATCTGTGAAAGTGAGTTATAGTCCCACTTTTAAAATCTAATATTTTTGGGATGAGAATACATGCAGGTTTTATAAATGATTTACAAAATAGACACAAGTACGTGAAACTACATTCTATGGTTGAATTATCGAAATCGAATATGCCCCTTTTTAATTAAGTCTGGTAATCTAAGAATTAGGGAACAGACACCCTAATTGACGCGAATCCTAAAGATAGATCTATTAGGCCTAACAAACCCCATCCAAAGTACCGGATGCTTTAGTACTTCGAAATTTATATCATATCCGAAGGGTGTCCCGGAATGATGGGGATATTCTTATATATGCATCTTGTTAATGTCAGTTACCAGGTGTTCACCATATGAATGATTTTTATCTCTATGTATGGGATGTGTATTGAAATATGAAATCTTGTGGTCTATTATTATGATTTGATATATATAGGTTAAACCTATAACTCACCAACATTTTTGTTGACGTTTTAAGCATGTTTATTCTCAGGTGATTATTAAGAGCTTCCGCTGTCGCATACTTAAATAAGGACGAGATTTGGAGTCCATGCTTGTATGATATTGTGTAAAAACTGCATTCAAGAAACTTATTTTGTTGTAACATATTTGTATTGTAAACCATTATGTAATGGTCGTGTGTAAACAGGATATTTTAGATTATCATTATTTGATAATCTACGTAAAGCTTTTTAAACCTTTATTGATGAAATAAAGGTTATGGTTTGTTTTAAAATGAATGCAGTCTTTGAAAAACGTCTCATATAGAGGTCAAAACCTCGCAACGAAATCAATTAATATGAAACGTTTTTAATCAATAAGAACGGGACATTTCACCTGGTCGGGTCATGATGTTACTGATTGTTCAGTATAGCATAGAAGGACACACGTGTTGCGTCTGGACGGTTATGCAGTGGAATCAGTAAAGCAGACTATCGGTAGACTATAGCCTGATAAGCTAAGTCGTGTGCTCGTACAAGCCGCTGATCCTCACATTGTCAGTTGTTGTTGTATGCTAGTTCACGACGTTCACATATATGTGACCCTTGCATGTTCAGTTGCTTATTCATGGTCTGTTAGATAGTATCCATTCACTTAGGAGTTGTGCTAATTCCCCCACATTTTCACCCCTTGCAGGTTTAGGTACTACTGATTAGGATGGGTGTTGCGGATGGATTAGAAGACATGTTTGACTATGAGTTGACTCTGATGTTTTCTGGTTTTGTAATGTTTTAATGTAACACCGCTGTTTTGGAATATTGTAATCACGTTAACTAAGATGATTTATTAACTATGGTTTGTAAACATTAACCAGGGTTATTTCAATAATTAAATTGAAATGTCCCGTTCTTATTGATTAAAAATGTTCCATATTAATTGATTTCGTTGCGAGGTTTTGACCTCTATATGAGACGTTTTTCAAAGACTGCATTCATTTTAAAACAAACCATAACCTTTATTTCATCAATAAAGGTTTAAAAAGCTTTACGTAGATTATCAAATAATGATAATCTAAAATATCCTGTTTACACACGACCATTACATAATGATTTACAATACAAATATGTTACAACAAAATAAGTTTCTTGAATGCAGTTTTTACACAATATCATACAAGCATGGACTCCAAATCTCGTCCTTATTTAAGTATGCGACAGCGGAAGCTCTTAATAATCACCTGAGAATAAATATGCTTAAAACGTCAACAAAAATATTGGTGAGTTATAGGTTTAACCTATATATATCAAATCATAATAATAGACCACAAGATTTCATATTTCAATACACATCCCATACATAGAGATAAAAATCATTCATATGGTGAACACCTGGTAACCGACATTAACAAGATGCATATATAAGAATATCCCCATCATTCCGGGACACCCTTCGGATATGATATAAATTTCGAAGTACTAAAGCATCCGGTACTTTGGATGGGGTTTGTTAGGCCCAATAGATCTATCTTTAGGATTCGCGTCAATTAGGGTGTATGTTCCCTAATTCTTAGATTACCAGACTTAATAAAAAGGGGCATATTCGATTTTGATAATTCAACCATAGAATGTAGTTTCACGTACTTGTGTCTATTTTGTAAATCATTTATAAAACCTGCATGTATTCTCATCCCAAAAATATTAGATTTTAAAAGTGGGACTATAACTCACTTTCACATATTTTTACTTCGTCGGGAAGTAAGACTTGGCCACTGGTTGATTCACGAACCTATAACAATATATACATATATATCAAAGTATGTTCAAAATATATTTACAACACTTTTAATATATTTTGATGTTTTAAGTTTATTAAGTCAGCTGTCCTCGTTAGTAACCTACAACTAGTTGTCCACAGTTAGATGTACAGAAATAAATTGATAAATATTATCTTGAATCAATCCACGACCCAGTGTATACGTATCTCAGTATTGATCACAATTCAAACTATATATATTTTGGAATCAACCTCAACCCTGTACAGCTAATTCCAACATTCACATATAGAGTGTCTATGGTTGTTCCGAAATATATATAGATGTGTCAACATGATAGGTCGAAACATTATATACGTGTCTATGGTATCTCAAGATTACATAATATACAATACAAGTTGATTAAGTTATGGTTGGAATAGATTTGTTACCAATTTTCACGTAGCTAAAATGAGAAAAATTATCCAATATTGTTTTACCCATAACTTCTTCATTTTAAATCCGTTTTGAGTGAATCAAATTGCTATGGTTTCATATTGAACTCTATTTTATGAATCTAAATAGAAAAATTATAGGTTTATAGTCAGAAAAATAAGTTACAAGTCATTTTTGTAAAGGTAGTCATTTCAGTCGAAAGAACGACGTCTAGATGACCATTTTAGAAAACATACTTTCACTTTGAGTTTAACCATAATTTTTGGATATAGTTTCATGTTCATAATAAAAATCATTTTCTCAGAATAACAACTTTTAAATCAAAGTTTATCATAATTTTTAATTAACTAACCCAAAACAGCCCGCGGTGTTACTACGACGGCGTAAATCCGGTTTTACGGTGTTTTTCGTGTCTCCAGGTTTGAAATCATTAAGTTAGCATATCATATAGATATAGAACATGTGTTTAGTTGATTTTAAAAGTCAAGTTAGAAGGATTAACTTTTGTTTGCGAACAAGTTTAGAATTAACTAAACTATGTTCTAGTGATTACAAGTTTAAACCTTCGAATAAGATAGCTTTATATGTATGAATCGAATGATGTTATGAACATCATTACTACCTTAAGTTCCTTGGATAAACCTACTGGAAAAGAGAAAAATGGATCTAGCTTCAACGGATCCTTGGATGGCTCGAAGTTCTTGAAGCAGAATCATGACACGAAAACAAGTTCAAGTAAGATCATCACTTGAAATAAGATTGTTATAGTTATAGAAATTGAACCAAAGTTTGAATATGATTATTACCTTGTATTAGAATGATAACCTACTGTAAGAAACAAATATTTCTTGAGGTTGGATGATCACCTTACAAGATTGGAAGTGAGCTAGCAAACTTGAAAGTATTCTTGATTTTATGTAACTAGAACTTGTAGAATATATGAAGAACACTTAGAACTTGAAGATAGAACTTGAGAGAGATCATTTAGATGAAGAAAATTGAAGAATGAAAGTGTTTGTAGGTGTTTTTGGTCGTTGGTGTATGGATTAGATATAAAGGATATGTAATTTTGTTTTCATGTAAATAAGTCATGAATGATTACTCATATTTTTGTAATTTTATGAGATATTTCATGCTAGTTGCCAAATGATGGTTCCCACATGTGTTAGGTGACTCAAATGAGCTACTAAGAGCTGATCATTGGAGTGTATATACCAATAGTACATACATCTAAAAGCTGTGTATTGTACGAGTACGAATACGGGTGTATACGAGTAGAATTGTTGATGAAACTGAACGAGGATGTAATTGTAAGCATTTTTGTTAAGTAGAAGTATTTTGATAAGTGTATTGAAGTCTTTCAAAAGTGTATAAATACATATTAAAACATTACATGTATATACATTTTAACTGAGTCGTTAAGTCATCGTTAGTCGTTACATGTAAGTGTTGTTTTGAAACCTTTAGGTTAACGATCTTGTTAAATGTTGTTAACCCAATGTTTATAATATAAAATGAGATTTTAAATTATTATATTATCATGATATTATCATGTATGAATATCTCTTAATATGATATATATACATTAAATGTCTTTACAACGATAATCGTTACATATATGTCTCGTTTAAAAATCATTAAGTTAGTAGTCTTGTTTTTACATATGTAGTTCATTTTTAATATACTTAATGATATGTTTACTTATCATAGTATCATGTTAACTATATATATATCCATATATATGTCATCATATAGTTTTTACAAGTTTTAACGTTCGTGAATCACCGGTCAACTTGGGTGGTCAATTGTCTATATGAAACATATTTCAATTAATCAAGTCTTAACAAGTTTGATTGCTTAACATGTTGGAAACATTTAATCATGTAAATATCAATCTCAATTAATATATATAAACATGGAAAAGTTCGGGTTACTACAGTACCTACCCGTTAAATAAATTTCGTCCCGAAATTTTAAGCTGTTGAAGGTGTTGACGAATCTTCTGGAAATAGATGCGGGTATTTCTTCTTCATCTGATCTTCACACTCCCAGGTGAACTCGGGTCCTCTACGAGCATTCCATCGAACCTTAACAATTGGTATCTTGTTTTGCTTAAGTCTTTTAACCTCACGATCCATTATTTCGACGGGTTCTTCGATGAATTGAAGTTTTTCGTTGATTTGGATTTCATCTAACGGAATAGTGAGATCTTCTTTAGCAAAACATTTCTTCAAATTCGAGACGTGGAAAGTGTTATGTACAGTCGCGAGTTGTTGAGGTAACTCAAGTCGGTAAGCTACTGGTCCGACACGATCAATAATCTTGAATGGTCCAATATACCTTGGATTTAATTTCCCTCGTTTACCAAATCGAACAACGCCTTTCCAAGGTGCAACTTTAAGCATGACCATCTCTCCAATTTCAAATTCTATATCTTTTCTTTTAATGTCAGCGTAGCTCTTTTGTCGACTTTGGGCGATTTTCAACCGTTGTTGAATTTGGATGATCTTCTCGGTAGTTTCTTGTATAATCTATGGACCCGTAATCTATCTATCCCCCACTTTACTCCAACAAATCGGAGACCTGCACTTTCTACCATAAAGTGCTTCAAACGGCGCCATCTCAATGCTTGAATGGTAGCTGTTGTTGTAGGAAAATTCTGCTAACGGTAGATGTCGATCCCAACTGTTTCCGAAATCAATAACACATGCTCGTAGCATGTCTTCAAGCGTTTGTATCGTCCTTTCGCTCTGCCCATCAGTTTGTGGATGATAGGCAGTACTCATGTCTAGACGAGTTCCTAATAATATCTGCCAGAATCTTGAAATAAATCTACCATCCCTATCAGAGATAATAGAGATTGGTATTCCATGTCTGGAGACGACTTCCTTCAAATACAGTCGTGCTAACTTCTCCATCTTGTCATCTTCTCTTATTGGCAGGAAGTGTGCTGATTTGGTGAGACGATCAACTATTACCCAAATAGTATCAAAACCACTTGCAGTCCTTGGCAATTTAGTGATGAAATCCATGGTAATGTTTTCCCATTTCCATTCCGGGATTTTGGGTTGTTGAAGTAGACCTGATGGTTTCTGATGCTCAGCTTTGACCTTAGAACACGTCAAACATTCTCCTACGTATTTAGCAACATCGGCTTTCATACCCGGCCACCAAAAATGTTTCTTGAGATCCTTGTACATCTTCCCCATTCCAGGATGTATTGAGTATCTGGTTTTATGAGCTTCTCTAAGTACCATTTCTCTCATATCTCCAAATTTTGGTACCCAAATCCTTTCAGCCATATACCGGGTTCCGTCTTCCCGAATATTAAGATGCTTCTCCGATCCTTTGGGTATTTCATCTTTTAAATTTTCCTCTTTTAAAACTCCTTGTTGCGCCTCCTTTATTTGAGTAGTAAGGTTATTATGAATCATTATATTCATAGATTTTACTCGAATGGGTTCTCTGTCCTTCCTGCTCAAGGCATCGGCTACCACATTTGCCTTCCCCGGGTGGTAACGAATCTCAAAGTCGTAATCATTCAATAATTCAATCCACCTACGCTGCCTCATATTCAGCTGTTTCTGATTAAATATGTGTTGAAGACTTTTGTGGTCGGTATATATAATACTTTTGACCCCATATAAGTAGTGCCTCCAAGTCTTTAACGCAAAAACAACCGCGCCTAATTCCAAATCATACGTCGTATAATTTTGTTCGTGAATCTTCAATTGTCTAGACGCATAAGCAATCACCTTCGTTCGTTGCATTAATACACAACCGAGACCTTGCTTTGATGCGTCACAATAAATCACAAAATCATCATTCCCTTCAGGCAATGACAATATAGGTGCCGTAGTTAGCTTTTTCTTCAATAACTGAAACGCTTTCTCTTGTTCATCATTCCATTCAAATTTCTTCCCTTTATGCGTTAATGCAGTCAAGGGTTTTGCTATTCTGGAAAAGTCTTGGATGAACCTTCTGTAGTAACCAGCTATTCCTAAAAACTGGCGTATGTGTTTCGGAGTTTTCGGGGTTTCCCACTTTTCAACAGTTTCTATCTTTGCCGGATCCACCTTAATACCTTCTTTGTTCACTACGTGACCGAGGAATTGAACTTCTTCCAACCAAAATGCACACTTTGAAAACTTAGCGTACAATTCTTCCTTCCTCAATACTTCTAACACCTTTCTCAAATGTTCACCGTGTTCTTGGTCATTCTTTGAGTAAATAAGTATGTCATCAATGAAAACAATGACAAACTTGTCAAGGTATGGTCCACACACTCAGTTCATAAGGTCCATGAACACAGCTGGTGCATTAGTTAAACCAAACGGCATGACCATAAACTCGTAATGACCGTAACGTGTTCTGAAAGCAGTCTTTGGAATATCATCTTCTTTCACCCGCATTTGATGATACCCGGAACGTAAGTCAATCTTTGAATAAATAGACGAGCCTTGTAGTTGATCAAATAAGTCGTTCATTCTCGGTAGTGGGTAGTGGTTCTTGATGGTAAGTTTGTTCAACTCTCGGTAGTCGATACACAACCTGAATGTACCATCTTTCTTCTTGACAAACAAAATAGGAGCTCCCCACGGTGATGTGCTTGGTCGAATGAAACCACGCTCTAAAAGTTCTTGTAATTGGCTTTGCAGTTCTTTCATCTCGCTGGGTGCGAGTCTGTAAGGAGCACGAGCTATTGGTGCAGCTCCTGGTACAAGATCTATTTGAAATTCAACGGATCGATGTGGGGGTAATCCCGGTAATTCTTTCAGAAATACATCGGGAAATTCTTTTGCAATGGAAACATCATTGATGCTCTTTTCTTCAGTTTGTACTTTCTCGACATGTGCTAGAACAGCATAGCAACCTTTTCTTATTAGTTTTTGTGCCTTCAAATTACTAATAAGATGTAGCTTCGTGTTGCCCTTTTCTCCGTACACCATTAAGGGTTTTCCTTTTTCTCGTATAATGCGAATTGCATTTTTGTAACAAACGATCTCTGCTTTCACTTCTTTCAACCAGTCCATACCGATTATCACATCAAAACTCCCTAACTCTACTGGTATCAAATCAATCTTAAATGTTTCGCTAACCAGTTTAATTTCTCGATTCCGACATATATTATCTGCTGAAATTAATTTACCATTTGCTAATTCGAGTAAAAATTTACTATCCAAAGGCGTCAATGGACAACTTAATTTAGCACAAAAATCTCTACTCATATAGCTTCTATCCGCACCCGAATCAAATAAAACGTAAGCAGATTTATTGTCAATAAGAAACGTACCCGTAACAAGCTCCGGGTCTTCCTGTGCCTCTGCCGCATTAATATTGAAAACTCTTCTGCGGCCTTGTCCATTCGTGTTCTCCTGGTTCGGGCAATTTCTAATAATGTGGCCCGGTTTTCCACATTTATAACAAACTACATTGGCATAACTTGCTCCGACACTACTTGCTTCGCCATTACTCGTTCCGACACCATTTGTTCCTTTCGTTCTATTAACCCCTGGTCCGTAGACCACACACTTCGCCGCGCTATGACCATTTCTTTTACACTTGTTGCAAAATTTGGTGCAGAACCCCGAGTGATACTTTTCACACCTTTGGCATAGCTGCTTCTGATTGTTGTTGTTGTTGCGGTTATTATTGTTGTTGGGATGATTGTTGTAGTTGCTGTTGTTGTTGTTGTTGTTGGGTCGTTTGTTGTAGTTGCGATTGATGTTGCGATTGTTGGGATAATTGTTGCGATTATTGTTGTAATTGCTGTTGTTGTTGTATTGGTGATTCTTATCACCGTTTTCCTCCCACTTTCTTTTGACTTGCTTCACATTGGCCTCTTTAGAAGTCTGTTCTTTAATTCTTTCTTCAATCTGGTTCACTAGTTTGTGAGCCATTCTACATGCCTGTTGTATGGAGGTGGGCTCGTGTGAACTTATATCTTCTTGGATTCTTTCCGGTAATCCTTTCACAAACGCGTTGATCTTCTCTTCCTCATCTTCGAATGCTCCTGGACACAATAGGCACAATTCTGTGAATCGTCTTTCGTACGTGGTAATATCAAATCCTTGGGTTCGTAACCCTCTAAGTTCTGTCTTGAGCTTATTGACCTCGGTTCTGGGACGGTATTTCTCGTTCATCAAGTGCTTGAATGCTGACCACGGTAGTGCGTACGCATCGTCTTGTCCCACTTGCTCTAGATAGGTATTCCACCATGTTAACGCAGAACCTGTGAAGGTATGCGTAGCGTACTTCACTTTGTCCTCTTCAGTACACTTACTTATGGCAAACACCAATTCGACCTTCTCGGTCCACCGTTTCAATCCGATCGGTCCTTCGGTTCCATCAAATTCCAAAGGTTTGCAGGCAGTGAATTCTTTGTAGGTGCATCCTACACGATTTCCTGTACTGCTAGATCCAAGGTTATTGTTGGTATATAGCGCAGCCTGTACTGCGGCTATGTTTGAAGCTAGAAAAGTACGGAATTCCTCTTCATTCATATTCATGGTGTGTCGAGTAGTCGGTGCCATTTCCTTCAAAATAGTCAAATGGAACAAGTTAATCATACAGAATATTAAGAGTAGTTAATACTATTTCGTAGCATAATATGAACTCATTTATAAAAGCTTTTTCTTCATATTAGCATTTTATAAGTTTAAATTCGGGTAGTACCTACCCGTTAAGTTCATACTTAGTAGCTAATATACAATTCAACTACTACAATTCTATATGAAAAACTGATTATAATAATATTTCGCGTTCAAACTTTTACACAATATTTTACAAACTTACAATACCGCTTATTTTACATATAGCATGAAATATAGCACACAATAAATTTGATACAAGATGGTTGTGAAGATAATTCTAGCTAGTACACAAGTCGTTCAGCAAAGGTAATAAAGACACGTATTTCATACGTCCAGAAACAAGTCATGCATTCTGGTTTTACTAGGATTACTTCCCATCCTTAGTCTTGTGGAACATAACCGTTATGGCCGTTGATAAGACATCGTGTTGTAACGTCGTCAAAGGGACGAGGGTTACGTAATGTCCAACAGTCCCGTAACAATCTAAAAACCTCATTTCTTACCCCAATTACCAACTCCGTCACTTGTGGGAACGTTTTGTTTAATAGTTGTAGCCCGATGTTCTTGTTCTCACTTTGGTGAGAAGCGAACATTACTAATCCATAAGCATAACATGCTTCTTTATGTTGCATGTTAGCCGCTTTTTCTAAATCACGAAGTCCAATATTCGGATATATTGAGTCAAAATAATTTCTTAACCCATTGCGTAAAATAGCATTTGGGTTCCCCGCAATATATGCGTCAAAGTAAACACATCGTAACTTATGGATTTCCCAATGTGATATCCCCCATCTTTCGAACGAAAGCCTTTTATAAACCAAGGCATTCTTGGAATGTTCTTCGAATGTCTTACAAACTGATCTCGCCTTAAATAGTTGTGCTGAAGAATTCTGACCGACTCTAGACAAGATTTCATCAATCATATCTCCGGGTAGGTCTCTTAAAATATTGGGTTGTCTATCCATTTTGTGTTTTTATACTGTAAAATAGACAAGAGTTAGATTCATAAAAAAAATACTTATTAATACAAGCAATTTTTACATATATCATAAAGCATAAGCACACTATATTACATATATTACACCACACGAATACAACTATCTTATTCCGACTCGCTTGTTTCTTCTTCTTCGGTTTTGGTTCGTTTTGCCAAGTTTTTAGGGATATATGATGTTCTCCTAATACGAGCTGTCGTTTTCCACATTGGTTTAGAAAAACCTGGTGGTTTAGAGGTTCCCGGGTCATTGTTACAACTTAAGGACTTCGGGGGTTGACGATACATATAAAGTTCATCGGGGTTGGAATTAGATTTCTCTATTTTTATGCCCTTTCCCTTATTATTTTCTTTTGCCTTTTTAAATTCAGTTGGGGTAATTTCTATAACATCATCGGAATTCTCGTCGGAATCCGATTCATCGGAGAATTGGTAATCCTCCCAATATTTTGCTTCCTTGGCGGAAACACCATTGACCATAATTAACATTGGTCGGTTGGTTGAGGATTTTCTTTTACTTAACCGTTTTATTATTTTCCCCACCGGTTCTATTTCTTCATCCGGTTCCGATTCTTCTTCCGGTTTCGACTCTTCTTCCGGTTCCTCTTCGGGAACTTGTGAATCAGTCCACGAATCATTCCAATTTACATTTGACTCTTCATTATTATTAGGTGAGTCAATGGGACTTGTTCTAGAGGTAGACATCTATCACATAATATCAAACGCATTAAGAGATTAATATATCACATAATATTCACATGTTAAAAATATATAGTTTCCAACAAAATTTGTTAAGCAATCATTTTTCAAGTAAACACGGTCGAAGTCCAGACTCACTAATGCATCCTAACAAACTCGATTAGACACACTAATGCAAAATTCTGGTTCTCTAAGACCAACGCTCGGATACCAACTGAAATGTACCGTTCTTATTGATTAAAAACGTTCCATATTAATTGATTTCGTTGCGAGGTTTTGACCTCTATATGAGACGTTTTTCAAAGACTGCATTCATTTTAAAACAAACCATAACCTTTATTTCATCAATAAAGGTTTAAAAAGCTTTACGTAGATTATCAAATAATGATAATCTAAAATATCCTGTTTACACACGACCATTACATAATTGTTTACAATACAAATATGTTACAACAAAATAAGTTTCTTGAATGCAGTTTTTACACAATATCATACAAGCATGGACTCCAAATCTCGTCCTTATTTAAGTATGCGACAACGGAAGCTCTTAATAATCACCTGAGAATAAACATGCTTAAAACGTCAACAAAAATGTTGGTGAGTTATAGGTTTAACCTATATATATCAAATCATAATAATAGACCACAAGATTTCATATTTCAATACACATCCCATACATAGAGATAAAAATCATTCATATGGTGAACACCTGGTAACCGACATTAACAAGATGCATATATAAGAATATCCCCATCATTCCGGGACACCCTTCGGATATGATATAAATTTCGAAGTACTAAAGCATCCGGTACTTTGGATGGGGTTTGTTAGGCCCAATAGATCTATCTTTAGGATTCGTGTCAATTAGGGTGTCTGTTCCCTAATTCTTAGATTACCAAACTTAATAAAAATGGGCATATTCGATTTCGATAATTCAACCATAGAATGTAGTTTCACGTACTTGTGTCTATTTTGTAAATCATTTATAAAACCTGCATGTATTCTCATCCCAAAAATATTAGATTTTAAAAGTGGGACTATAACTCACTTTCACAGATTTTTACTTCGTCGGAAAGTAAGACTTGGCCACTGGTTGATTCAGAACCTATAATAATATATACATATATATCAAAGTATGTTCAAAATATATTTACAACACTTTTAATATATTTTGATGTTTTAAGTTTATTAAGTCAGCTGTCCTCGTTAGAAACCTACAACTAGTTGTCCACAGTTAGATGTACAGAAATAAATCGATAAATATTATCTTGAATCAATCCACGACCCAGTGTATACGTATCTCAGTATTGATCACAACTAAAACTATATATATTTTGGAATCAACCTCAACCATGTATAGCTAACTCCAACATTCACATATAGAGTGTCTATGGTTGTTCCGAAATATATATAGATGTGTCAACATGATAGGTCGAAACATTGTATACGTGTCTATGGTATCTCAAGATTACATAATATACAATACAAGTTGATTAAGTTATGGTTGGAATAGATTTGTTACCAATTTTCACGTAGCTAAAATGAGAAAAATTATCCAATCTTGTTTTACCCATAACTTCTTCATTTTAAATCCGTTTTGAGTGAATCAAATTGCTATGGTTTCATATTGAACTCTATTTTATGAATCTAAACAGAAAAAGTATAGGTTTATAGTCGGAAAAATAAGTTACAAGTCATTTTTGTAAAGGTAATCATTTCAGTCGAAAGAACGACGTCTAGATGACCATTTTAGAAAACATACTTCCACTTTGAGTTTAACCATAATTTTTGGATATAGTTTCATGTTCATAATAAAAATCATTTTCTCAAAATAACAACTTTTAAATCAAAGTTTATCATAATTTTTAATTAACTAACCCAAAACAGCCCGCGGTGTTACTACGACGGCGTAAATCCGGTTTTACGGTGTTTTTCGTGTCTCCAGGTTTGAAATCATTAAGTTAGCATATCATATAGATATAGAACATGTGTTTATTTGATTTTAAAAGTCAAGTTAGAAGGATTAACTTTTGTTTGCGAACAAGTTTAGAATTAACTAAACTATGTTCTAGTGATTACAAGTTTAAACCTTCGAATAAGATAGCTTTATATGTATGAATCGAATGATGTTATGAACATCATTACTACCTTAAGTTCCTTGGATAAACCTACTGGAAAAGAGAAAAATGGATCTAGCTTCAACGGATCCTTGGATGGCTCGAAGTTCTTGAAGCAGAATCATGACACGAAAACAAGTTCAAGTAAGATCATCACTTGAAATAAGATTGTTATAGTTATAGAAATTGAACCAAAGTTTGAATATGATTATTACCTTGTATTAGAATGATAACCTACTGTAAGAAACAAAGATTTCTTGAGGTTGGATGATCACCTTACAAGATTGGAAGTGAGCTAGCAAACTTGAAAGTATTCTTGATTTTATGTAACTAGAACTTGTAGAATATATGAAGAACACTTAGAACTTGAAGATAGAACTTGAGAGAGATCATTTAGATGAAGAAAATTGAAGAATGAAAGTGTTTTTAGGTGTTTTTGGTCGTTGGTGTATGGGTTAGATATAAAGGATATGTAATTTTGTTTTCATGTAAATAAGTCATGAATGATTACTCATATTTTTGTAATTTTATGAGATATTTCATGCTAGTTGCCAAATGATGGTTCCCACATGTGTTAGGTGACTCACATGGGCTGCTAAGAGCTGATCATTGGAGTGTATATACCAATAGTACATACATCTAAAAGCTGTGTATTGTACGAGTACGAATACGGGTGCATACGAGTAGAATTGTTGATGAAACTGAACGAGGATGTAATTGTAAGAATTTTTGTTAAGTAGAAGTATTTTGATAAGTGTATTGAAGTCTTTCAAAAGTGTATAAATACATATTAAAACACTACATGTATATACATTTTAACTGAGTCGTTAAGTCATCGTTAGTCGTTACATGTAAGTGTTGTTTTGAAACCTTTAAGTTAACGATCTTGTTAAATGTTGTTAACCCAATGTTTATAATATCAAATGAGATTTTAAATTATTATATTATCATGATATTATCATGTATGAATATCTCTTAATATGATATATATACATTAAATGTCTTTACAACGATAATCGTTACATATATGTCTCGTTTAAAAATCATTAAGTTAGTAGTCTTGTTTTTACATATGTAGTTCATTGTTAATATACTTAATGATATGTTTACTTATCATAGTATCATGTTAACTATATATATATATATCCATATATATGTCATCATATAGTTTTTACAAGTTTTAACGTTCGTGAATCACCGGTCAACTTGGGTGGTCAATTGTCTATATGAAACATATTTCAATTAATCAAGTCTTAACAAGTTTGATTGCTTAACATGTTGGAAACATTTAATCATGTAAATATCAATCTCAATTAATATATATAAACATGGAAAAGTTCGGGTCACTACATAAATGTACTTCTGCTGTGATAAAAAAAATCAGGGTGTTAAAACTTGGTATGAGAGCGTGGTTTAGCAGCAAGTACGTGTGCGTATTTGTTCCTAAACTCTGAGTTAAGTCAAAAATGTCAGTGGGATGGGGGCTAAGTGAATATAGGATGTTGTGCATGTTAGTGTTTAGTAAACTAAAAATTATCCACTAAGCTTTTTTGCGAGTGTTTTATAGCATAGATGGCAGATAATAGTGATGCGAATGCTACAAACCCGATCCACCCTGGAACTTTTAGTGCTCCAGATGTGGAGGATGAGGTGGAGGTTTACCAGGCTGAATATGTGCACGAACTCGAAGGTAAACTCAAAGAAGCTCAGGAGAAGGTTGCTGAGCTTGAGTTAGCTAGAAATTTGGGTAATGAGGATACACCACCAGGTTTTGCCACTGCTCAATCACACACAGTACTGCAATTACACCAGAATCAGTACCAATACCCATTATAGAACCAATTTTCTCAGCATGTCATGCCACCACAGAATTACTACCAGTATCAAAATCCCATGATGATGAACCAAGTTCAACCACCCATATATACCCAATAAATTCCACAGCAGTAATTCCAACAACAATAACATCCACCAAAAAGATGCACCTTTAAATAATTTAGAGATTGTGGACCGTCTTCGTTCTCTAGAAGTTCAGACCCAGCCGTGACTCTCAATTGGTTACGGGAGGTTGAAAAGGCATTTAGGGCCTGTCAGTGTGAACCAGAACTGAAGGTGACTTATGTCAGTAGGTTGTTAAAAGATAGGGCTATGGTGTGGTGGGATTCAGTAATAGCAAGTGTTCCTCCAGAACAAGTTCGAATGATCACTTGGGTGCAGTTTTACGGTAAGGTATGTGAGCAGTATTGCAACGTGTTTGACATGAACAGAATCAAGATGGAGTTTTTGGAGATGCAGATGAAACCTCATATGTCAATTGATGAGGTGATTGAGAAATACATGGACAATCAAGAATCTAGCATTTTGTGAACATGATCTTGCTGGAGTACAGGACCTTTGTGAGGTCAGGACCAACGTTATCTCAGGCTTTTATGATGGCAAAGATGGTGGAAAGTGATGTAAGAGCAGCAAGGGGTATGAATTTAAGAAACGTTATATCGCAGAGTAGTCAGGCTACCAGTCAGTCAGGTTCTAAGTCTAAGAAATCTTTTGGGTTTAGACAAAAGGGTAAAGGTAATCAAGCAAGTTTAGGGTCTGGTTCAGGAAGGAGAGAATGGTGTAAAGGTTCTAAGTCTTCTCACAGTGGGCAGTGTTCAGAGGCAACGAGAAGGTGTTTAAGATGTGGTATGGTAGGTCATGAATCTCAGGGGTGCTCCTTCAGGGAGAATGTGTGTTGGAGTGGTCATCAGCCAGGTCACCGTTCAGCAAGTTGTCGGGCGTCAAAGGCCGCAAGTTACAAAGCAGGGTTAGGAACGCGTTTGGCATCTGTAGGGGGTTTCACAGCCTCAAGTGGACAGAAGAGAAAGAACCTGCCGAGTGCAAAATCCAAGGCCTTTCAGATGACAGTTGAGGCTGCAACTAATAATGATGACATCATAACCGGTATGTTCTTGATCAACTCAATACCTGCTAGAGTATTATTTGATTCGGGTGAAAATAGGATGTTTATGTCTATAGATTTCTGTACTAAGTTAGGGTTACCTGCTACTGTGCTGCCTGAGCCTGTTAGAGTAGAGGTAGCTGATGGTAAGACGGTTCCAGTCACAATGTATATGTCTGGGGCTAGTATAGAAATTAATGGTAGACCGCTTGCTATGTTTGTTTAGTGTTGCCTATCCCAAGCTTTAATGTAGTATTAGGGATGAACTGGATGAGCCTACATAAGGCCCACATTAAGTGTGATAAGATTGTGACTTTCCGTTTGACCGATGGAACCCGTATTGTAGCCTGAGGGGAACGAATTGGGTTCAGTTTTCCATTGATCTATATGATGAAGGCGAAGAAGTCACTTTCTAAGGGGTGTGAGTCTTTTATTACTTATGTTATTGATGCTAAGATAGAAAAGAGATCTGTTACCAATATTCTGGTGGGTTTGGAATTTCCTGAGGTGTTTCCTGATGAGTTACCGGGGTTACCGCCAGTAAGAGAAGTAGAGTATAAGATTGAGTTGGTTCCGGGAATAACTCCAGTGGATAAGTCTCCTTATAGGTTAGCTCCTTCTGAAATCAGAGAGATGATGTCTCAGATACAGGAATTGTTAGACAGAGGGTTTATAAAACCGTGTTCTTCACCTTGGGGTGCGCCGGTGTTGTTTGTAAAGAAGAAAGACGGTACTTTGAGAAAGTGTATAGATTATCGAGAATTGAATAAGAGAACGGTTAAGAATAAAGATGCATTTGTTTACATCTTAACGGAATGGTTCAGCTCTGAATGCTGAATCATTCAGCATTCAGTGCATTTGTTTCTGACCTCTTAATGACATATGGTGCTGAATGGTTCAACATTCAGTGTTGAACCATTCAGAGTTAAAACACTCTTTTAACCATTAAGAGCGTAAATTTTATGTAATATTCTTTTTAAATTGTATCCAGAACACTTATCAAATAAGCATATTGAAGTTTTCGTTAATGTTAAATGATAATAAGTTGATTTAATCCATTCATATCGTGTTATTCGAAATGATTATCAAACAGCTAATTGTCATTCAGAACTAAATTAATTCAGAACCTCTGAATCATTCAGATTATGAACCATTCAGTGCTTAATCATTCAGATTTATCAAACACTCCCTAAGTATCTATTGCCTATAATTGATGATCTGTTCGATCAGCTTCAGGGTGCGTCGTAATTTTCGAAAATAGATCTTAGATCTGGGTATCATCAGGTTCAGGTTGAAAAATCATATATACCGAAGACAACGTTTAGAACGAGATATAGGCATTACGAGTTCTTGGTTATGCCTTTTGGGTTAACAAATGCTCCGGCAGTCTTTATGGATCTGATGAACTTTGTTTGAACACCGTATTTAGATAAGTTTGCTAGTGTTTATCGATGATATATTGGTGTATTCAAAGTCATAGGCGGATCATGCGACACATCTTCGATTAGTGTTAGAGTTATTAAAGAAAGAGCAGTTATATACTAAGTTCTCGAAGTGTGAGTTTTGGCTTCAAGAGGTTCACTTTCTGGGTCATGTTATCTGTAAGGCAGGTATTAAAGTAGATCCGTTAAAAATAGAACCGGTAAGGGTGCAAGGTAAACCTTGCGTAAAGGAGCAAGACACATCTTGCGTAAAGGAGCAAGATACACCTTGCATATGGTTGCAACCCATACGCAAAGGAGCAAGACACACCTTGCGTATGGTTGCAACCCATATGCAAGGGTGCAAGGTAAACCTTGTGCCCAAACAGAAACAACAAAGTCATTTATTTTTACATTAGAAAGACTAACCTTATCACATTCTGCCCTAGATGGATAGAGCTCCTGACTATCATCCCCAAGTCCAATAAGATACATGTAATTCGGAGGGTTTTGTCGTGTGATCCTTAGTTCTTCATCCAAATTATCATCATCTTGTGCTTGTTTCTCATTCTGAGTTTGAGTGGAATCGTAGAAAGATTGAAACTTTGCAAGCTGATTTAGGAAACCCAATGGCATGATTGTCCACCGAGAACTACAAACATACGAGTCCCCTATCCGGTAATCAGGACTCAAAGCCATCCGGTTGACTCTGGGGAGTACCCTCTATCGATATCTCAGCAAGAATGTTGCCCATCCATCAATATGCTATAATATTGAATAAATACACAATGTTACAAAATTTTCAATTAATTAAGGTTTAATTAATTACGAAGAAACTTACTAAGTTCTCCAAATAATCAGAATATCCATCTCTAAGTAACCGGATCCAAAACTCGGCGTTGATGTAAATAAACTGTTCATTCTAAAAAATTAACATGCACCGGGTTTCGTGCTTATTCTCGGCCATAGTCTTCGGATCTTTTGATGGGCCGACATGCTTTCTCCCGTCTCTCCAAGTATTAGGTGGTGGTGGTTGTAGAGTTCCTTGATCATTCACAAGCTTATCAACCATCGCCCATACTTCTTCGTCATATACCCACTCCTTTTGAGACCTTATACGCTTAGCAACAGTTTTCACAGGCACCTCAATAGCATGCGTACTAGGTTCTTCAATTGTTTTCTGAGGATCGTTTTGTTCCTCGGTATCTAGATTCACCGCTTAATCTTCCTGATGAACTTCATGATCATTGGTCACCTTCATCCTTTTCAGTTTCCGTTCAACAACATCATCCAACTGTGAAAATACAATAAATAATAAGTCGTGAAGGAAGTCGCAAAGACGCAAGACAACTCTTGCGCCTTCAAACAGGTGCAAGGTCGAAAAATAAACCTTGCGCACAATAAACAGGCGCAAGGACGTAAAAGGAACCTTACGCATACTAACCATGTGACACGCAAACACACAAGGTTGAACTTGCACCCAGCAAAAAAGAACTCGCAAGGACGCAAGGTGCACCTTGCGTACCCAGGAAAATTAAACCCTAAAATTAAAGCCTAACTAAATTCAGGTAATTATCAGTTTATATTTGTAAAATACACTAACCTTCTCAACGGGTTTTCTGTACCCCAGTGTTGTGAATGGGGAGTTTAAGATATTAGTTGGTCGTCTTTCGCGTTTACCACGTCTAACCCGGGGAGCTGATTTTTCGTTCTCATTGTTTGAAAGAGATCGACCAATATTATCATCTTGCTCATCTTGATGTTCTTCAAGTTCGAATAACCATTTTTCTTGATCCGACAATCGTTTTTCTTGTTCGGACACTTATTTCCTACACTCGGCCAACTCTTTTTCTTAACTTTCCAAACGTTTAACCAATGACGAGTATAGACGATGTAAATCTATCTTATCGGTAGGGTGATCAAGCACAGGCTCCTCATTATCCACATGCTTATGGACAGGCTCATTGACATGCTTATTCATAGGCTCATTGACATGCTCCTCATCATCAACATTTGTTCCTTGAATGTACGAGTTACTGTCTATCCACCATTGACACGCACTTTCAATCTCAGTGGGTTTCAAGCCACGAAGAGGTCTTTTATTCCTCGGACAATAATCCTGTATAAAAAAGATTTGGTCAAAAAAGAGCACAATCTACTAGTCGCAAGGACGCAAGAACAACCTTGCACATTGATAACCATCGCGCAAGGTCGCACTCTTGACCTTGTGTAGTGAACATGCCGAAAGCGCAAGGACGCAAGGTCAAACCTTGCGTCTACAAAGAGAGGCGCAAGGTCGCAAGATTGACCTTGCGTAGTGAACATGCCGAAAGCACAAGGACGCAAGGTCAAACCTTGCGTCTGCTAAACCAGGCGCAAGGTCGCAATACCTACCTTGCGCCTGGACAGTCAGTAATTTTATCACAACAGTTTTTATTAAATAAGTAGAATTAACGTAAAAACAATTGATATAAAATGAAAACTAACCATAACGTTAAGGATTCGAATGTAATCAGTTATTGAGAAAGCATACGTTTCCAAAATACGGCCCTCGGTACTCCATCATTGTCCGTCTTTTCTGCCAAACATTTAATCGTATGACGGTATGCCTCAAGAATCCAAATCTTAAAAGCCCACATTAATCCCGCCAGAGTGTACCCCCTATTGACCTCTAATTGGGTTCCCCGAGATTGAAACCCCTCATTAACTGCTGCGTAAGTAGGTTCCTAAATACGATTCGCCCATGATTACTCATTAATTTTTTGTAAATCTTCCACTAACCAAAGGTACATCTTGCTCACCACATGAAACCCTTTTTTTACCCAAAAATCCCCTCTCGACAATCAAAATAATTGCGAGTCGCACCACATCTTCGTCACTAACAATAACATCACCATGATTATTGAATAATTTTTAGATATGGTTAATCGTAATGTTAGAAATTGTTGGATGCTTCGAGAAGTAACGTCGTCTAATCGGCGGTAACTGTACATCATAATTATTAGGGATGAATGGTTTCATGTCCGTCCGATGACCAAACATAAAACCCGTGATTAGATAAAACTCTCGTCTACTAAATCTAATTTGGAAATTATGACGAAAACTGAACCATATTTCCTCTTCCTCGGCTGGGTACCTCTCATCTATTCTCGTCGGCCGCTCAGTTTTTCGTTGGAGCATGGCATGTACTAGTCCGGGATCATTGTAACCACGGAACGAAACATGTAGTTCTAAAAGTTTTTTATTGATTTTCAGTCAAGGCTTTCTTGACCACAGGTATAAGATTCAACATATTCTTTAGCTTGGCTTCAACATATCCCTGAAAACAAAGAAATATATGTTAAAAAATGACATGCGCAAAGATGCAAGAAAAAATTTGCGTCTTCGTAAAAGGGAGACGCAAAGTCGCAAGCATATGCTTGCGCCTGCTACATTTAGCAGGCGCAAGGATACAAGCATAACCTTGCGCCCACCAAGATCAACAAATAGAAAAGGCGCAAGATCTAACTTGCGCCCATTACGTTTTACAATTTTCCCCAGAAATTTGCTGTAAAACCAATTAATACCGCTTAAACACAACAATGTTTACCAAAATAAACAAGTAGAAACAAGCATAACATTAAAACAAAACAAAATTGTAACACCCTGAATTTTAATACATCAGGAAGTGTCGCCAGAAAGTGTCACCAGAAAAGTGCTCCCAGAAAGTGTCAGGAAAAGTCTACCTATACTTATGCATTTTCAGATTTTACATCAGAATCAGATAACTTCAGTCCCTGAAATGAAATATGGAAATTTGGTTGCAAGTTAAGCCGCGCTGTGGGCCATTATAGGCGTGCCGTGGCTAGCCTTGTTCAGATGCTTAGAGTTTGGAAAAACGGCTGTCTTCATTTTTCCCTTGGAGCCGTGCCGCGGGCCCATATGGCCACGCCGTGCCTCTGTCAGGTGCCAGGTCCGAATTTCAGCTATCTTAAGGGTTTAATGAGGAGCAGTTTTGTCTTTTCGCATGGTGAACGATTTGGTGACCACAAAACTGACTCAATGCTTATCTTATCCCCATTTCCACCTCATTTTCATCATCCCCAAACACTCTCATCTTTTAGAGTGAGAAAGACAATTTTAGAGAGAGGAACTCTTATCTAGGGGGAAGGAGGTCAATTCGGGAGAAAGCTCAATAGTTAAAGTTGTTCATCTCGTTCCTAGCTACGTTTTGAGGGTGGTGGTAAGTCTCGAATCCGAGTTTCATTGTTTATGATTGTTGTTCAATTTAGGATTTGAACTTTCATGTTCTTGAGAAAACCTATTTAGCTCTTTAATGGAAGTTTGGAGCTAGTAATTGGTGTTGTTAACCCTTGTTGGTGGATTTTGGGTTGGTTGATGATTTAACCATGTTTAAGACTTGCAATTTGGGTTTAATCACTTGGTTTAGTGATTATGGAAGTATTGGAACCCATTTGGGTGTATTTGGAAGACTAATTTTGAAATGGGTCAAAATTAGGGTTTTGGGTCAAATTGGGGAAGACAATTATTTTATACTTGTGTTTTGGTTTAATTGGCATTATAGAACCATTTTCATTAGTGTTAAGTGATTATTGGCTAGTTTGGGCATTGGTTGTGCTTGGAAGCTCATTTGGGTCAAAATTTCACTAAGTGTCAATTTGGGTTGGTTTGTAATCCACCCTAATTATGTTGTTTGTTATGTGATAAATGGAATAGGTACTTTCCATTGACGTGTTGCGTATTTTTCGGTTGCGTTCATCAAGGCGCTAAGGTGAGCGTAAATATATTATATGCGTATGTATGCATAGGATGGGTGTGGGGGAGGAGGGGTAGAGTGATCCTTGGGCGTTCGGGTTCACTTTACATATGTGTGGGGGATGGACTCTATGTGTTTTGAGTTCATATGGAACGTTTGTGCGTTTTGCGTTACCACCCTTGAGGTAGTGAATCTCGGGAGATACGAATTCACATTGATAAGTAGGTCAACCCCGTTGATGTTGTTAAGATGAGTTGGGTAGTGATTCGCGTGTAGTTTCGGCTTCACTAGTGACTCGCGTGTGGTTCCGGATTCACGATGTCGCGTGTGGTTTCGGACATTCCCATCGTTGTGATGACTTAAGGCACTGGGGCGCGTGTAGTTTCGGATTCACTGGGGCACGTGTAGTTTCGATCAACCCTATTGTCGTTGAGGTGAAGGTGGTGAATCGCGTGTGGTTTCGAATCACTGGGCGCGTGTGGTTTCGACCGGCCTTCATATGTTTGAGGTTAAGGGGTTAACCTTGGGATTTTTGGGTAGACGTATATATATATATATATATATATATATATATATATATATATATATATATATATATATATATATATATATTGTTGTGTTGTAGCTAATCTTGCGGATTTGACAAGGTGGTACGTTATGTATAGCTTTGCTAGTTATACTTGGATGCGGTATGTGTTTAATACTTGCTAATTGGTGATACGTATTCATTTTATGCATATATATGTATATAGTATGTTTATCCTCACTAAGCTTTATAGCTTACCCTCTCGTTGTTTACATTTTTATAGATTCGCGTGGAAGAGGTGGCAAGGGTTAGCGCGAGTATTAGTGGACTATTGCGGGTTGCTTTAGAAGACTTGCTTTTAGATTAGACTTAGGATTGGGTAGTGCAATCCCAATCAACATGCTCAATTTTATGTTGAATTTAAACGCTTTAGGTCGAAAGTGTCTTTTGGGTTATGTTAAAACGGGTCATTGTGTTCCCGGGGTCATCGTGCCCGTGTCGTTGTTTTAATGTAACCTAAATTATGTATTTATGTTTTTGAACACGTTATGGAGTCAACTGAGTTTTTGTGGGATGCGAAAATGATTACTAGTGTCAAAAACAAGTTGCAGCTTGGGTCGCGCCGCAGGCGGTTTTGCCGCGCCGCGGGCGGTTTTGCCGCGCCGCGGGTTTCAGTTTATATAGGTAATAGAAGGTTTTGAGGTTTCTGACCTTCAGCAACAAGCGTGAGCCGCGCCGCGGCTATGGGAGGGCACTGTAAAGACCCGTCCTAATCCATAAGAACAAATACAATAACATATATAATGTAGCTTCGATTACTTGTGTCTATTTCGTAAAACATTTATAAAAATTTCGCATATATTCTCAGCCCAAAAATATAAAGGGTAAAAAGGCAAATGAAACTCACCATACTGTATTTTGTAGTAAAAATACATATGACGACATTTAACAAGTGTATGGTTGGCCTCGGATTCACGAACCTATATCAAGTATATATATTAACACATATAATCACATAATTTCTCCTACATAATATTTATATATTAAGTGCTGTAGTTATATAAATATATATACTTTATTTATATTTTATAACTTCAGTTATATTTTATATATAGTTATTTTGTAAATAATCAATATTCATACATATAGTTATATTATAATATATATATATATATATATATATATATATATATATATATATATATATATATATATATATATATATATATATATATATATATATATATATATATATATATATATATATATATATATATTTGTAGTTGGTATTACATCAAAAATCAATCATTTGTTATATGTAATATTTATGTAATAATGTTATTATGTTTGTAGTAATAATAATACGGTAATAATAATAATACTAATGATAATAATAGTGATAATAAAAATAATGTAAACAAAATTATATATAAATGTTAATGAAAATAATAATAATGATAGTAATAATGATAATAATAATGATAGTTATAATTTTAATTAAAATGTTAGTTTTAATGTTAATGATAATAACAATAACAATAACAATAATAATACTAATAATAAGTAAACTACCTCAAAGAAGTAGTCCTAAAAACAATGCCCAAGTCCGGGTTTGAACCCGCGACGTCCCGCTAACCCGATATGTCCTTAACCATTCCTCCATTTTTGTTTTTCTGTTTCTACTTCTTCTTCTTCTAAAAAAAATGCAAGAGCCCAGGCTCGAACCCGCGACCTCTCGTTTACATGCAAACACCCCTAACCATCCACTCTGTCTCGTGTTTCTAGAATAATTCACCACTTATATTTGTTTAACCTTAATCTGTTTATCTTCTTCTACAAAAGTTAAATCGACCAGAGAACCCTCATAAATCATTCGACACTTTCATCATCCTTAAACCATCCATTAATCATTTTCATCATAATACCGTTCATTATTTTCATCATCAACATCCCCACCTATATAACCGAACATCCTCATCATTACATATATCACCTGATCGACATCATCATCATAGTAACTTAATCGTTTCCTATCCTAATCGTCACCCTTATCATGATTAAATAATCATTATCTAAACAAAATCGTCATCATCATTCGTTACCATCACTTATCGACCAAACATAAAGCATGAATTGGGATCTCGGGCCAACACACAACAATGTTTGCGGCCCCATTTGCCATCATCGGTCCACTTAGCATGTAATGGTCCCAAAAAAAATAATACGGTCTAATTATCATTCCTTGGCCCCCTCTAACTTAAATAACTTATACATTGTTGTTGGTTCAATCCAGGAGAAAGAAAGATATGGCTAAACGTTCAAGTTACAACAAATTGGGTAGGCCTTGAATTTTCCAAGTTGTTCCACATGCAATTATTTATTAATGTGCTGTAAAGTAATAAACATATCCAACTTGGCCAAACCTTTAACTGTATGTATAATCGATCCACTTGAGTATGTTTACTCCACATCATCACTTCTCATATTATGTCATTATCATAATCATTATTAACTTTATTATAGTGTCACTAACATTACATAAATGTCATGATAGTGAACTAGAATGAAAAAGAAAAAAAATGGATTGTTTCATCACCTTTATCCTACTTGCATCCTTCACGCTAAACAGTAGCAGGTGGCAATGAATGGCGGTTCTTTATGTAAGAGGTGATGTGTGATTCGTGTTGAACCAGCAAAATAGAAATTGAGGTGATAGTTTAATGGTTGATTGAAAACGGCAAAGAATAATATCACATCGTGGTTTTAGAGGGTGTGTTATATGACGGTGGTGACTGTAAAGCTGGTAACGGTAGACGGTGATGATGATAGTTTAATGAGATGGCGTTGAGTGGTTGTTCATGGTGAATTAAACAGAAAACAAAAGTAGAGGTCGAAGGTGGTGTTTGTTAACAGAAAAACGAAATCATGATTTGGGTTTGATGGTTGTGAATGGCAACCCAATCATAGTAGCAAAAACATATGAATATAGTGGGGGTGTAGTAGTGGTGTGTTCGATGGTGCACCAAACGAAAAAGAAAGAAAAATATAAAAGTGGTCGTTTGATGTGTTCTTGGAGGTGGTAGGGTGGTGATGGTTATCGAATTGAAACAGAAAAAAGTAGCGAAGACAGAGTTAGGGTTTTGAGAACTCGAATGGCAGAAGCAATCCTAGAACAAAATGAAAGGACCCGTTCATATACATTATAAACGATTCACAATAGTTGATTACATCGCGAGGTATTTGACCTCTATATGATACATTTTACAAACATTGCATTTGTTTTTAAAAGACAAACTATATTCACATCAAAAGTTGACGGCATGCATACCATTTCATAATATCCAACTATAAATGATCTAATCTGTCATTTACTTAATCATAATCTTTATTGAACTTAATGACTTGAATGCAACGTCTTTTGAAATATGTCATGAAAGACTCCAAGTAATATCTCTAAAATGAGCAAATGCACAGCGGAAGATTTCTTTCATACCTGATAATAAACATGCTTTCAAGTGTCAACCAAAATGTAAGACCCTAATCAGTTTGTACAGCAGTGTAAATATGTTACATAGAGTGTGGGTGATGTTGTGCAGTTAAATAGAAGTCACTGAGTGAGCTGAGCCTAGTACGCACCGCGCACACTAAAGGGAGCGCGTCGCGCACCCTTACTGTAGCCAGGTTCCAGCTTTTTAAATCAGATATTTTGATGGGCATTTTGGTAAATTCACTTATGGACGGGTTAAAGACAGATAGGTCAGTTTGTGGAGCACCATTACTCCATTATCAACAACCTTATCACTTTAACATTAATTCTAGAGAGAGATTGTGATTTTTGAGAGAGAAAGCTTAAATCCAAGAGGAAGGAGCTTGTTTTGGGTTAAAGTTCAAGCATTAAAGTCGTTCATCTTATCTCTAGCTACGTTTTCATCATAGTTGTATGCTCTAATCTTGATTTCCTTATTTAATTTGTGAAAGGGTTAGAGTTAGGGTTAATGATGAACTTAAAACCCATTTGTGGGTGAATGGGGTGTTTTTGGATGAATTTGGGTTATGAAGACTCAAAGATGACTAACTAGGGTTTTCAAGTGTTAGATTGACGATTATGAACTTAATTGGTTAGTTAAAGTACTAGAACACTTTAATGATATGTAAATGGGTGTTATTGGGTATGGATGACCCAAATGGGTGTGTTGACTTTGAAATGGGTCAAATGAGTCTTTAATGACCTAAGCGGCCTAGCAAGTATGAAAACGAGTTAGCCTTGTGACCTAAGTGTGTTTTAAACCCATCTTGACAAATGATTAGGGTTTTGGTGTGTGTTGACCCAATTTAGGGTTAAGGGTGCAAATGGGTTAAAATTGCACCTTGGGTCAAAATGGCTTAGAATGGTGAAAGGGTTTGGTTGACCGACTTGAGTTTGCGTTTGATTATATGTATAATGTGATAGGTATGTTACTTTGAGGTTTCGCAAGCTCGGGTATCTTTTCACAAGACTTTGAGGTGAGTGGAATAATTATATGCGTATGTATATAATGTATCTATTTGTTGTAGCGTGAAAGGTGTAGTGTCGAGGTGTTAAGACACCACGTTTCACGTGAAGGGTGTAGCATCGAGGTGTTAAGATGCCACTCGGGTGTAGCATCGAGGTGTTAAGATGCCACCTAGGAGTGTAGTGTCGAGATGTTAAGACACCACTCCGTAAAATAATGAGTGTTGCATCGAGGTGTTAAGATGCCACTGGGGGTGATGTGCCGAGGTGTTAAGGTGCCACCCTATGGGTTAGTGGTGCGAGGTGTTAAGTGCCCTAATGGATGTTATGAACACCGATGGCGTTTTCGCGAGCGTCGTTCCCTTGTACTATTGGTCGACCATGGTTACTTGTGTTGTAAGCATATTATATCATTTTGAGTTATATTATTATGCGGTTGTTGCTAACTTGTGGTATTGGAGATTATAGCTTGTTAATGTGACGATGAGCTAATTGTGTTGCTAGCATGTTTACGGTTTATGTAATCGTATGCAAGTAGGTATAATTATATATGTATTCGTATAATTATTGCATTCACTAAGCTTTGCTTACCCTCTCGTTGTTTACCATTTTATAGGTTCGGTTTTGGACAAGGGTAAGGGCATCGTATTGGACTAGAGATCCCGCTTGATGCTAGGGGACGCTTTTGGCTCTAGTAGCTCTTGGAGTTTGACTGGTAGTTGGGTAGTTTATTCCCAAACGCCATGCTCATTGTGTAGTTTGGAACTTAAACTTTTTGGTGGTCGAAACTCTAAACTTGTATTAAACTTGTATTTTGGGTCGTGTGGGCCCCGCTTGTAAAACATCATTTTTATGTTTGATTCGTGTTAGTTTTACATATATAAGTTTGTTATGAAAAGCGTTCGGTCTAAAAATGTCGGGAAGTGGTCCATCTTTTTGTGTGTTAAAAACAGTTCGGACAGAAGTTGGAGTGCTCTGTACGCGCCGCGCACTACAGGGGATGCGCGCCGCGCACTCCCCTGTCCAGCAGCTTTTAAAATTTTTTTTTGGGACTGTTTATGGTCGGTTATCGGGTTGGGTTGTTACAAGTGATGTCAGAGCATGGTCTAAGGGATTTAGGCGACTTGAGATAGGTGCCTAGACTTAGACTTTAATGTGTATACGCTTTTTGCGGGACTTGTAGGAGACGGGTCGGACCGGGGATTTGGTTAGTGCTTAGGTCTATGTGAACTAACCTTGCACTAATCGTTTTGTGTTGTTTTAGCAATCATCAAGCGAGATAGACGTTGTACTAGCAAGTTAATGCGACGTGCTCGCGTAACAATGATTAGCTACCATTGTTACGGGTTCAAGACGTGTCAAACAAGTAATGTACGACGAGTATCAACCAAGATGGGGTGGTGTGGTATATATATGTCGTTCCTTTTCATTTCGTTGTTTAATCTATATGCATTCTTTAGAATGAAGACGGAAGATGGAACCGGAACGGACGCGCCTATTCATGAGGGGAAGGATGAGTTAACATTAAGGATTGAGGCGGAGTTCGAACGCTATATCTTGATTTTCGCCAACAAGGTAAGCAAGTTCTCCAAGAGTCGTTCGAGGGAATAATGACCGAGATGGTTCGAGACCGAGTGCCTAAGGTCGTGAAGGAAGAGATAGAAAAGAGGTTTCCTAAACCTCAAGGTGACGGTGACGAAGGAGCAACTATGGGGATTGAATCTCATGCTTCAAAATTTGCTGATTACTCTTTGGGTAAGAGAAAGTTAGAATCAAGAGGTGCTCCTAGTAAAAGGGCGAGAAGTACGCCCGAAGGTGTTGAAAAAGTGAAGAAGAGGAGTAAGATAGGTTATGGGCCTACGTGCTTTCGGTGTGGAGGACGAGGTCATTTTGCACGGGATTGTACGAGTGTACCTTTAAGCACGATCAAGTGCTTTATTTGCCAAAAGAAGGGACACCGTAAGTCGGAATGTTCCGAATCGTTTGTAGATCGGGTTAGGAGGTTAGAGCGTGACTATCTGATGATCAGTGGAGCGCAAGGGTCCAACGATGATGTTTTAGGTATTTTCATCTTTGGTACAAATATGCCTTATTATTGTTTATTTGTGCCGATGGATTCGTGTATGTATTAGGGACTTAAACTTTGCTTCAAGATCTATTTAGACTCAAGTGAACTCGGTGAAGATTTGGTTTGTTGATGGTTTTGATGATAGTGCACAAGGGTAGCGCCTGAGTCGTTGACTCGTGGAAACGCGCCCTGAGGACGAATGCATAGTGGTAATACGTAGTATTGATGCGGGTGACATTTCTAATGGAAACACCCTATGATGAAATTTGTATTGACGGACGAGGGCCTAAGACTTGGTGCAATCAAGCATTTCTTAGTGATAGGGTAAATGAATCCACTAAGCCATGAGAACGAACTTTGGCGTTAGGTTGTGAGCGCGTGTTCGCGTTTGTAGTGAAGTGGGTGAAACCCTTGAGAGCATGTGTGTATCGTTGACCGGATGCTTTCGTAGTGGTAACGGGTAGAAAGGATTTGATAGTTGGAAAAGTCTACCTTGCGAGTAGCAGTAATTTCGTTCTAAAAGGATATGTGTTATGTTGACATTGTGTCATCACTTTAGTGGCGCAATCGGGTGACGGTAGACGTTAGTATTTATTATTATCGAATTGAGCTCTCGAGAATTCAGGAAGAGGGACCGACGCCAAGTATGGTCGTGTACGACGGTAAATGGCGAAATCATTTGACTTTTTAATCTTGACGATTTGATTTAGGAACGAGGTTCTACATTGGGAAGTTGGTAGTGTTACATCAAAGAAATTGTGTCGACTTTATTAGGATTTATATTCCTACCGAGGAAGCGTAATGGGATTTGAGAAAGGGTACGATGCCTCATTGTCGTATACTTTGGGTAGTAGTTACAAAATAGCCATTTTGTGTACTACGAGGAAATTAGATATATGTGTTTATTTGGGGTCATCTCTCTGTTGACCGCGTTTGACTTGTGATAGGTAATGAGGGATATCCAGAAGGATTAACTCTTCGTTACCATCCTTGGTTGTGATGGATGGCAAGCGGCTCTCGGGAAGAACCGTTACTTGTATATTTACGATTTTAATTGCCCGTAGGAATTGTGCACATAGCCGTTTTGTGCACATGGTTGTGAGTAATAGTCGGTTTTACTCACACATTGGTATTAATAGTGCGGTAGCGGTGTTTCACACACATATTGTTGGTAGTGTTGCAATAGCCGTTTTTGCGCACTACGTATATATCACGATAGCCGTTTTTGTACACCTTGAGTTTTGTATTGAATAACCTTCTTATTGTTAGTATTGAAAACTACTGGTTGTATACACCGGTGGTTCGGTCATGAGGACCATGTTGTGTGACTAGTGATACAATAGCCGTGTTCTGATCAAATACTTGTGGTAGATGCGTATTAGCCGTGTATGCGTACTAAGAGGGGTGTTAGGTGGAAGGTGTTATCCGTAAGGATTCATTTTTACTTGGCCTTCATCTTTTGGGTTGTTGACATTAGGTTGAGACTTGGTGGTTTTTAGCATTGTACTTGGTAAGGGTACGCTAGGGTATTGATATCTTGGCACGAGATCGGTTAAGTTCTTCCCGATATAAGGGATTGAGCAAACTTTGTACTCGGAATTGTGGACTTTAGTAAATTGCGGGTGACAATTTGGTTATTAATGTTGACTCTTAGAGAATGATTGCCTAGAGAAGTTGGAAAAATACGTGATGACTTCGCGTATTCTAAGTGATCATTATAGACTTCAGATGTTGTGTGTATTGCACGTTTCGGAATGCGTGCAAGTATGTATTTAGTTATTGGAATAATCTTCGAATTAATGATTAATTGACGATTTGATTTCAATGGCGGTTTTGTGATTGTGTGACTGCGTGTAGTTAGGTGACGTGTGACATCAGGAGTAGACCCCGTAAGGGTCGAGTCTGGGAGACTCGGTGTTAGTAATCGGAGTTGGATAACACAACGTCAGGTGCCTCCTTATACCTACTAGTGTAACTTTTGACCCCGATGATGTGATTGCTTTGATTTTGGGTAGCGGTGAGAAACTCGAATTTACAACGGTGGTATAGTGTGATGTTAAGCGAGCGTTGACACTCAAATGATTTGAAAGACCGAGGTTCGAATATCTTATAGCGAGTCCTTGGAAGGATTATTTAGTATGACCAACGCCAGAGAATGCGGAAAAGTTCCTATCTAGTAGACGTGATGAGCGAACGGGTGTCGCTCATTTAGGAAAGGAAAGCTTCGATGGTCTTCGAAAAAGTCCCAAGTTGGACTTTGGAGTTAATTGCGAAGGTAGTTAGCGACGTGAGACGGTATGGCGAAGTTCCCGATAGAGGGATACGAGAGATTTTCGAAAAGTGTCGGGATGATTCCCGAATATTCCACGATTGATAGGCGTGACGACAATGATTGTCGGTGGGTTGTACTACATTTAGGACGATTGTAAAGTGTAGGGTACGAGTTTGGATACTCGGCGTAAGAGCAAACGGTTGTAGTTATTGGGTCTCGTGGGTTGATTACCCGATATCGTGAAATGATGGAGTGCTATGGCTTTTGGAAAGATATATTATGATGTTTTCACGTTGTATTTCTGAGTGAGTGGTGAGAATTTTGATCGAATGGAAGTGTGAAGCACGGTTGTTGTATTATGATGCGTTAGTGTACGAAGTGAGAACCCGGATGAGTGATTGCTACAAGTGTAATTCCGCATTGGAGACGGAAATGTTCAAGGTAGAGTGCTTAACTTCTAGTATTTGGTGCGGATCACGAGGACGTGATCCAATCTAAGTGGGGGAGAGTTGTAAGACCCTAATCAGTTTATACAGCAGTGTAAATATGTTACATAGAGTGTGGGTGATGTTGTGCAGTTAAACAGAAGTCACTGAGTGAGCTGAGCCTAGTGCGCGCCGCGCACACTAAAGGGAGCGCGCCGCGCACCCTTACTGTAGCCGGGTTCCAGCTTTTTAAATCAGATATTTTGATGGGCATTTTGGTAAATTCACTTATGGAAGGGTTAAAGACAGATAGGTCAGTTTGTGGAGCACTATTACTCCATTATCAACAACCTTATCACTTTAACTTTAATTCTAGAGAGAGATTGTGATTTTTGAGAGAGAAAGCTTAAATCCAAGAGGAAGGAGCTTGTTTTGGGTTAAAGTTCAAGCATTAAAGTCGTTCATCTTATCTCTAGCTACGTTTTGATCATAGTGGTATGCTCTAATCTTGATTTCCTTGTTTAATTTGTGAAAGGGTTAGAGTTAGGGTTAATGATGAACTTAAAACCCATTTGTGGGTGAATGGGGTGTTTTTGGATGAATTTGGGTCATGAAGACTCAAAGATGACTAACTAGGGTTTTCAAGTGTTAGATTGATGATTATGAACTTAATTGGTTAGTTAAAGTACTAGAACACTTTAATGATATGTAAATGGGTGTTATTGGGTATGGATGACCCAAATGGGTGTGTTGACTTTGAAATGGGTCAAATGAGTCTTTAATGACCTAAGCGGCCTAGCAAGTATGAAAACGAGTTAGCCTTGTGACCTAAGTGTGTTTTAAACCCATCTTGACGAATGATTAGGGTTTTGGTGTGTGTTGACCCAATTTAGGGTTAAGGGTGCAAATGGGTTGAAATTGCACCTTGGGTCAAAATGGCTTAGAATGGTGAAAGGGTTTGGTTGACCGACTTGAGTTTGCGTTTGATTATATGTATAATGTGATAGGTACGTTACTTTGAGGTTTCGCAAGCTAGGGTATCTTTTCACAAGACTTTGAGGTGAGTGGAATAATTATATGCGTATGTATATAATATATCTATTTGTTGTAGCGTGAAAGGTGTAGTGTCGAGGTGTTAAGACACCACGTTTCACGTGAAGGGTGTAGCATCGAGGTGTTAAGATGCCACTCGGGTGTAGCATCGAGGTGTTAAGATGCCACCTAGGAGTGTAGTGTCGAGGTGTTAAGACACCACTCCGTAAAATAATGAGTGTTGCATCGAGGTGTTAAGATGCCACTCGGGGTGATGTGCCGAGGTGTTAAGGTGCCACCCTAGGGGTTAGTGGTGCGAGGTGTTAAGTGCCCTAATGGATGTTATGAACACCGATGGCGTTTTCGTGAGCGCTGTTCCCTTGTACTATTGGTCGACCATGGTTACTTGTGTTGTAAGCATATTATATCATTTCGAGTTATATTATTATGCGGTTGTTGCTAGCTTGTGGTATTGGAGATTATAGCTTGTTAATGTGACGATAAGCTAATTGTGTTGCTAGCATGTTTGCGGTTTGTGTAAGTGTATGCAAGTAGGTATAATTATATATGTATTCGTATAATTATTGCATTCACTAAGCTTTGCTTACCCTCTCGTTGTTTACCATTTTATAGGTTCGGTTTTGGACAAGGGTAAGGGCATCGTATTGGACTAGAGATCCCGCTTGATGCTAGGGGACGCTTTTGGCTTTAGTAGCTCTTGGAGTTTGACCGGTAGTTGGATAGTTTAATCCCAAACACCATGCTCATTGTGTAGTTTGAAACTTAAACTTTTTGGTGGTCGAAACTCTAAACTTGTATTAAACTTGTATTTTGGGTCGTGTGGGCCCCGCTTGTAAAACATCATTTTTATGTTTGATTCGTGTTAGTTTTACATATATAAGTTTGTTGTGAAAAGCGTTCGGTCTAAAAATGTCGGGAAGTGGTCCATCTTTTTGTGTGTTAAAAACAGTTCGGACAGAAGCTGGAGTGCTCTGTGCGCGCTGCGCACTACAGGGGATGCGCGCCGCGCACTCCCCTGTCCAGCAGCTTTTAAATTTTTTTTTTTTGGGACTGTTTATGGTCGGTTATCGGGTTGGGTTGTTACACAAAAGGTTGGTGAGTTCATTAGTTTATCATAAACGATCATTTTCATCATTTTAATAGACCACAAGATTTTCATTTCTCATAAATACACATCTCATATCAGGTATTTCGCAAACTGCATAGAGTTAAAAATCATTCATATGGATTGAACACCTGGTAACCGACATTAACTTAATGCATAGAATATCCCCAAAACAGAACCTCTCGTCCGTATAATAATCTCGAAGTACTAAAGCATTCGTACCCCGAATGGGACTTGTCAAGGTCCATAGATCTATCTTTAGGATTCGCGTCAATCAGGGGCCATTTCTGAAATGTCCCGTTCTTATTGATTAAAAACGTTCCATATTAATTGATTTCGTTGCGAGGTTTTGACCTCTATATGAGACATTTTTCAAAGACTGCATTCATTTTTAAAACAAACCATAACCTTTATTTCATAAATAAAGGTTTAAAAAGCTTTACGTAGATTATCAAATAATGATAATCTAAAATATCCTGTTTACACACGACCATTACATAATGGTTTACAATACAAATATGTTACATCGAAATCAGTTTCTTGAATGCAGTTTTTACACAATATCATACAAACATGGACTCCAAATCTTGTCCTTATTTTAGTATGCAACAGCGGAAGCTCTTAATATTCACCTGAGAATAAACATGCTTTAAACGTCAACAAAAATGTTGGTGAGTTATAGGTTTAACCTATATATATCAAATCGTAACAATAGACCACAAGATTTCATATTTCAATACACATCCCATACATAGAGATAAAAATCATTCATATGGTGAACACCTGGTAACCGACAATAACAAGATGCATATATAAGAATATCCCCATCATTCCGGGACACCCTTCGGATATGATATAAATTTCGAAGTACTAAAGCATCCGGTACTTTGGATGGGGTTTGTTAGGCCCAATAGATCTATCTTTAGGATTCGCGTCAATTAGGGTGTCTGTTCCCTAATTCTTAGATTACCAGACTTAATAAAAAGGGGCATATTCGATTTCGATAATTCAACCATAGAATGTAGTTTCACGTACTTGTGTCTATTTTGTAAATCATTTATAAAACCTGCATGTATTCTCATCCCAAAAATATTAGATTTTAAAAGTGGGACTATAACTCACTTTCACAGATTTACTTCGTCGGGAAGTAAGACTTGGCCACTGTTGATTCACGAACCTATAACAATATATACATATATATTAAAGTATGTTCAAAATATATTTACAACACTTTTAATATATTTTGATGTTTTAAGTTTATTAAGTCAGCTGTCCTCGTTAGTAACCTATAACTAGTTGTCCACAGTTAGATGTACAGAAATAAATCGATAAATATTATCTTGAATCAATCCACGACCCAGTGTATACGTATCTCAGTATTGATCACAACTCAAACTATATATATTTTGGAATCAACCTCAACCCTGTATAGCTAACTCCAACATTCACATATAGAGTGTCTATGGTTGTTCCGAAATATATATAGATGTGTCGACATGATAGGTCGAAACATTGTATACGTGTCTATGGTATCTCAAGATTACATAATATACAATACAAGTTGATTAAGTTATGGTTGGAATAGATTTGTTACCAATTTTCACGTAGCTAAAATGAGAAAAATTATCCAATCTTGTTTTACCCATAACTTCTTCATTTTAAATCCGTTTTGAGTGAATCAAATTGCTATGATTTCATATTGAACTCTATTTTATGAATCTAAACAGAAAAAGTATAGGTTTATAGTCAGAAAAATAAGTTACAAGTCGTTTTTGTAAAGGTAGTCATTTCAGTCGAAAGAACGACGTCTAGATGACCATTTTAGAAAGCATACTTCCACTTTGAGTTTAACCATAATTTTTGGATATAGTTTCATGTTCATAATAAAAATCATTTTCTCAGAATAACAACTTTTAAATCAAAGTTTATCATAGTTTTTAATTAACTAACCCAAAACAGCCCGCGGTGTTACTACGACGGCGTAAATCCGGTTTTACGGTGTTTTTCGTGTTTCCAGGTTTTAAATCATTAAGTTAGCATATCATATAGATATATAACATGTGTTTAGTTGATTTTAAAAGTCAAGTTAGAAGGATTAACTTTTGTTTGCGAACAAGTTTAGAATTAACTAAACTATGTTCTAGTGATTACAAGTTTAAACCTTCGAATAAGATAGCTTTATATGTATGAATCGAATGATGTTATGAACATCATTACTACCTTAATTTCCTTGGATAAACCTACTGGAAAAGAGAAAAATGGATCTAGCTTCAATGGATCCTTGGATGGCTCGAAGTTCTTGAAGCAGAATCATGACACGAAAACAAGTTCAAGTAAGATCATCACTTGAAATAAGATTGTTATAGTTATAGAAATTGAACCAAAGTTTGAATATGATTATTACCTTGTATTAGAATGATAACCTACTGTAAGAAACAAAGATTTCTTGAGGTTGGATGATCACCTTACAAGATTGGAAGTGAGCTAGCAAACTTGAAAGTATTCTTGATTTTATGAAACTAGAACTTTTGGAATTTATGAAGAACACTTAGAACTTGAAGATAGAACTTGAGAGAGATCAATTAGATGAAGAAAATTGAAGAATGAAATTGTTTGTAGGTGTTTTTGGTCGTTGGTGTATGGATTAGATATAAAGGATATGTAATTTTGTTTTCATGTAAATAAGTCATGAATGATTACTCATATTTTTGTAATTTTATGAGATATTTCATGCTAGTTGCCAAATGATGGTTCCCACATGTGTTAGGTGACTCACATGGGCTGCTAAGAGCTGATCATTGGAGTGTATATACCAATAGTACATACATCTAAAAGCTGTGTATTGTACGAGTACGAATACGGGTGCATACGAGTAGAATTGTTAATGAAACTGAACGAGGATGTAATTGTAAGCATTTTTGTTAAGTAGAAGTATTTTGATAAGTGTATTGAAGTCTTTCAAAAGTGTATAAATACATATTAAAACACTACATGTATATACATTTTAACTGAGTCGTTAAGTCATCGTTAGTCGTTACATGTAAGTGTTGTTTTGAAACCTTTAGGTTAACGATCTTGTTAAATGTTGTTAACCCAATGTTTATAATATCAAATGAGATTTTAAATTATTATATTATCATGATATTATCATGTATGAATATCTCTTAATATGATATATATACATTAAATGTCTTTACAACGATAATCGTTACATATATGTCTCGTTTAAAAATCATTAAGTTAGTAGTCTTGTTTTTACATATGTAGTTCATTGTTAATATACTTTATGATATGTTTTCTTATCATAGTATCATGTTAACTATATATATATATATCCATATATATGTCATCATATAGTTTTTACAAGTTTTAACGTTCGTGAATCACCGATCAACTTGGGTGGTCAATTGTCTATATGAAACATATTTCAATTAATCAAGTCTTAACAAGTTTGATTGCTTAACATGTTGGAAATATTTAATCATGTAAATATCAATCTCAATTAATATATATAAACATGGAAAAGTTCGGGTCACTACAGTACCTACCCGTTAAATAAATTTCGTCCCGAAATTTTAAGCTGTTGAAGGTGTTGACGAATCATCTGGAAATAGATGCGGGTATTTCTTCTTCATCTGATCTTCACGCTCCCAGGTGAACTCGGGTCCTCTACGAGCATTCCATCAAACCTTAACAATTGGTATCTTGTTTTGCTTAAGTCTTTTAACCTCACGATCCATTATTTCGACGGGTTCTTCGATGAATTGAAGTTTTTCGTTGATTTGGATTTCATCTAATGGAATAGTGAGATCTTCTTTAGCAAAACATTTCTTTAAATTCGAGACGTGGAAAGTGTTATGTACAGCCGCGAGTTGTTGAGGTAACTCTAGTCGGTAAGCTACTGGTCCGACACGATCAATAATCTTGAATGGTCCAATATACCTTGGATTTAATTTCCCTCGTTTACCAAATCGAACAACGCCTTTCCAAGGTGCAACTTTAAGCATGACCATCTCTCCAATTTCAAATTCTATATCTTTTCTTTTAATGTCAGCGTAGCTCTTTTGTCGACTTTGGGCGGTTTTCAACCGTTGTTGAATTTGGATGATCTTCTCGGTAGTTTCTTGTATAATCTCCGGACCCGTAATCTGTCTATCCCCCACTTCACTCCAACAAATCGGAGACCTGCACTTTCTACCATAAAGTGCTTCAAACGGCGCCATCTCAATGCTTGAATGGTAGCTGTTGTTGTAGGAAAATTCTGCTAACGGTAGATGTCGATCCCAACTGTTTCCGAAATCAATAACACATGCTCGTAGCATGTCTTCAAGCGTTTGTATCGTCCTTTCGCTCTGCCCATCAGTTTGTGGATGATAGGCAGTACTCATGTCTAGACGAGTTCCTAATGCTTGCTGTAATGTCTGCCAGAATCTTGAAATAAATCTGCCATCCCTATCAGAGATAATAGAGATTGGTATTCCATGTCTGGAGACGACTTCCTTCAAATACAGTCGTGCTAACTTCTCCATCTTGTCATCTTCTCTTATTGGTAGGAAGTGTGCTGATTTGGTGAGACGATCAACTATTACCCAAATAGTATCAAAACCACTTGCAGTCCTTGGCAATTTAGTGATAAAATCCATGGTAATGTTTTCCCATTTCCATTCCGGGATTTCGGGTTGTTGAAATAGACCTGATGGTTTCTGATGCTCAGCTTTGACCTTAGAACATGTCAAACATTCTCCTACGTATTTAGCAACATCGGCTTTCATACCCGGCCACCAAAAATGTTTCTTGAGATCCTTGTACATCTTCCCCATTCCAGGATGTATTGAGTATCTGGTTTTATGAGCTTCTCTAAGTACCATTTCTCTCATATCTCCAAATTTTGGTACCCAAATCCTTTCAGCCCTATACCAGGTTCCGTCTTCCCGAATATTAAGATGCTTCTCCGATCCTTTGGGTATTTCATCCTTTAAATTTCCCTATTTTAAAACTCCTTGTTGCGCCTCCTTTATTTGAGTAGTAATGTTATTATGAATCATTATATTCATAGATTTTACTCGAATGGGTTCTCTGTCCTTCCTGCTCAAGGCATCGGCTACCACATTTGCCTTCCCCGGGTGGTAACGAATCTCAAAGTCGTAATCATTCAATAATTCAATCCACCTACGCTGCCTCATATTCAGTTGTTTCTGATTAAATATGTGTTGAAGACTTTTGTGGTCGGTATATATAATACTTTTGACCCCATATAAGTAGTGCCTCCAAGTCTTTAATGCAAAAACAACCGCGCCTAATTCCAAATCATGCGTCGTATAATTTTGTTCGTGAATCTTCAATTGTCTAGACGCATAAGCAATCACCTTCGTTCATTGCATTAATACACAACCGAGACCTTGCTTTGATGCATCACAATAAATCACAAAATCATCATTCCCTTCAGGCAATGACAATATAGGTGCCGTAGTTAGCTTTTTCTTCAATAACTGAAACGCTTTCTCTTGTTCATCATTCCATTCAAATTTCTTCCCTTTATGTGTTAATGCTGTCAAGGGTTTTGCTATTCTGGAAAAGTCTTGGATGAACCTTCTGTAGTAACCAGCTAGTCCTAAAAACTGGCGTATGTGTTTCGGAGTTTTCGGGATTTCCCACTTTTCAACAGTTTCTATCTTTGCCGGATCCACCTTAATACCTTCTTTGTTCACTATGTGACCGAGGAATTGAACTTCTTCCAACCAAAATGCACACTTTGAAAACTTAGCGTACAATTCTTCCTTCCTCAATACTTCTAACACCTTTCTCAAATGTTCACCGTGTTCTTGGTCATTCTTTGAGTAAATAAGTATGTCATCAATGAAAACAATGACAAACTTGTCAAGGTATGGTCCACACACTCGGTTCATAAGGTCCATGAACACAGCTGGTGCATTAGTTAAACCAAACGGCATGACCATAAACTCGTAATGACCGTAACGTGTTCTGAAAGCAGTCTTTGGAATATCATCTTCTTTCACCCGCATTTGATGATACCCGGAACGTAAGTCAATCTTTGAATAAACAGACGAGCCTTGTAGTTGATCAAATAAGTCGTCGATTCTCGGTAGTGGGTAGCGGTTCTTGATGGTAAGTTTGTTCAACTCTCGGTAGTCGATACACAACCTGAATGTACCATCTTTCTTCTTGACAAACAAAACAGGAGCTCCCCACGGTGATGTGCTTGGTCGAATGAAACCACGCTCTAAAAGTTCTTGTAATTGGCTTTGCAGTTCTTTCATCTCGCTGGGTGCGAGTCTGTAAGGAGCACGAGCTATTGGTGCAGCTCCTGGTACAAGATCTATTTGAAATTCAACGGATCGATGTGGGGGTAATCCCGGTAATTCTTTCGGAAATACATCGGGAAATTCTTTTGCAATGGGAACATCATTGATGCTCTTTTCTTCAGTTTGAACTTTCTCGACGTGTGCTAGAACAGCATAGCAACCTTTTCTTATTAGTTTTTGTGCCTTCAAATTACTAATAAGATGTAGCTTCGTGTTGCCCTTTTCTCCGTACACCATTAAGGGTTTTCCTTTTTCTCGTATAATGCGAATTGCATTTTTGTAACAAATGATCTCCGCTTTCACTTCTTTCAACCAGTCCATACCGATTATCACATCAAAACTCCCTAACTCTACTGGTATCAAATCAATCTTAAATGTTTCGCTAACCAGTTTAATTTCTCGATTCCGACATATATTATCTGCTGAAATTAATTTACCATTTGCTAATTCGAGTAAAAATTTACTATCCAAAGGCGTCAATGGACAACTTAATTTAGCACAAAAATCTCTACTCATATAGCTTCTATCCGCACCCGAATCAAATAAAACGTAAGCAGATTTATTGTCAATAAGAAACGTACCCGTAACAAGCTCCGGGTCTTCCTGTGCCTCTACCGCATTAATATTGAAAACTCTTCCACGGCCTTGTCCATTCGTGTTCTCCTGGTTCGGGCAATTTCTAATAATGTGGCCTGGTTTTCCACATTTATAACAAACTACATTGGCATAACTTGCTCCGACACTACTTGCTCCGCCATTACTCGTTCCGACACCATTTGTTCCTTTCGTTCTATTAACCCCTGGTCCGTAGACCTCACACTTCGCCGCACTATGACCATTTCTTTTACACTTGTTGCAAAATTTGGTGCAGAACCCCGAGTGATTCTTTTCACACCTTTGGCATAGCTGCTTCTGATTGTTGTTGTTGTTGCGGTTATTATTGTTGTTGGGATGATTGTTGTAGTTGCTGTTGTTGTTGTTGTTGTTGTTGTTGGGCCGTTTGTTGTAGTTGCGATTGATGTTGCGATTGTTGGGATAATTGTTGCGATTATTGTTGTAATTGCTGTTGTTGTTGTATTGGTGATTCTTATCACCGTTTTCCTCCCACTTTCTTTTGACTTGCTTCACATTGGCCTCTTCAGCAGTCTGTTCTTTAATTCTTTCTTCAATCTGGTTCACTAGTTTGTGAGCCATTCTACATGCCTGTTGTATGGAGGCGGGCTCGTGTGAACTTATATCTTCTTGGATTCTTTCCGGTAATCCTTTCACAAACGCGTCGATCTTCTCTTCCTCATCTTCGAATGCTCCCGGACACAATAGGCACAATTCTGTGAATCGTCTTTCGTACGTGGTAATATCAAATCCTTGGGTTCGTAACCCTCTAAGTTCTGTCTTGAGCTTATTGACCTCGGTTCTGGGACGGTACTTCTCGTTCATCAAGTGCTTGAATGCTGACCACGGTAGTGCGTACGCATCATCTTGTCCCACTTGCTCTAGATAGGTATTCCACCATGTTAACGCAGAACCTGTGAAGGTATGCGTAGCGTACTTCACTTTGTCCTCTTCAGTACACTTACTTATGGCAAACACCGATTCAACCTTCTCGGTCCACCGTTTCAATCCGATCGGTCCTTCAGTTCCATCAAATTCCAAAGGTTTGCAGGCAGTGAATTCTTTGTAGGTGCATCCTACACGATTTCCTGTACTGCTAGATCCAAGGTTATTGTTGGTATGTAGCGCAGCCTGTACTGCGGCTATATTTGAAGCTAGAAAAGTACGGAATTCCTCTTCATTCATATTCACGGTGTGTCGAGTAGTCGGTGCCATTTCCTTCAAAATAGTTAAATGGAACAAGTTAATCATACAGAATATTAAGAGTAGTTAATAGTATTTTGTAGCATAATATGAACTCATTTATAAAAGCTTTTTCTTCATATTAGCGTTTTATAAGTTTAAATTCGGGTAGTACCTACCCGTTAAGTTCATACTTAGTAGCTAATATACAATTCAACTACTACAATTCTATATGAAAAACTGATTGTAATAATATTTCGCGTTCAAACTTTTATACAATATTTTACAAACTTACAATACCGCTTATTTTACATAAAGCATGAAATATAGCACACAATAACTTTGATACAAGATAGTTGTGAAGACAATTCTAGCTAGTACACAAGTCGTTCGGCTAAGGCAATAAAGACACGTAATTCATACGTCCAGAAACAAGTCATGCATTCTGGTTTTACTAGGACTACTTCCCATCCTTGGTCTTGTGCAACATAACCGTTATGGCCGTTGATAAGACAGCGTGTTGTAACATCATCAAAGGGACGAGGGTTACGTAATGTCCAACAGTCCCGTAATAATCTAAAAACCTCATTTATTACCCCAATTACCGACTCCGACACTTGTGGAAACGTTTTGTTTAATAGTTGTAGCCCGATGTTCTTGTTCTCACTTTGGTGAGAAGCGAACATTACTAATCCGTAAGCATAACATGCTTCTTTATGTTGCATGTTAGCCGCTTTTTCTAAATCACGAAGTCCAATATTCGGATATATTGAGTCAAAATAATTTCTTAACCCGTTGCGTAAAATAGCATTTGGGTTCCCCGCAATATATGCGTCAAAGTAAACACATCGTAACTTATGGGTTTCCCAATGTGATATCCCCCATCTTTCAAACGAAAGTCTCTTATAAACCAAGACATTCTTGGAACGTTCTTCGAATGTCTTACAAACTGATCTCGCCTTAAATAGTTGTGCCGAAGAATTCTGGCCGACTCTAGACAAGATTTCATCAATCATGTCTCCGGGTAGGTCTCTTAAAATATTGGGTTGTCTATCCATTTTGTGTTTTTAAACTGTAAAATAGACAAGAGTTAGTTTCATAAAAAAATACTTATTAATACAAGCAATTTTTACATATATCATAAAGCATAAGAACACTATATTACATATATTACACCACACGAATACAACTATCTTATTCCGACTCGCTCGTTTCTTCTTCTTCAGTTTTGTTTCGTTTTGCCAAGTTTCTAGGGATATATGATGTTCCCCTAATACGAGCCGTCGTTGTCCACATTGGTTTAGAAAAACCTGGTGGTTTAGAGGTTCCCGGGCCATTGTTACAACTTAAGGACTTCGGGGGTTGACGATACATATAAAGTTCATCGGGGTTGGAATTAGATTTCTCTATTTTTATGCCCTTTCCCTTATTATTTTCTTTTGCCTTTTTAAATTCAGTTGGGGTAATTTCTATAACATCATCGGAATTCTCGTCGGAATCCGATTCATCGGAGAATTGGTAATCCTCCCAATATTTTGCTTCCTTGGCGGAAACACCATTGACCATAATTAACTTTGGTCGGTTGGTTGAGGATTTTCTTTTACTTAACCGTTTTATTATTTCCCCCACCGGTTCTATTTCTTCATCCGGTTCCGATTCTTCTTCCGGTTCCGATTCTTCTTCCGGTTCCGACTCTTCTTCCGGTTCCTCTTCGGGAACTTGTGAATCAGTCCACAAATCATTCCAATTTACATTTGACTCTTCATTATTATTAGGTGAGTCAATGGGACTTGTTCTAGAGGTAGACATCTATCACATAATATCAAACACGTTAAGAGATTAATATATCACATAATATTCATATGTTAAAAATATATAGTTTCCAACAAAAATGTTAAGCAATCATTTTTAAAGAAAACACGGTCGAAGTCCAGACTCACTAATGCATCCTAACAAACTCCATAAGACACACTAATGCAAATTTTCTGGTTCTCTAAGACCAACGCTCGGATACCAACTGAAATGTCCCGTTCTTATTGATTAAAAACGTTCCATATTAATTGATTTCGTTGCGAGGTTTTGACCTCTATATGAGACATTTTTCAAAGACTGCATTCATTTTTAAAACAAACCATAACCTTTATTTCATAAATAAAGGTTTAAAAAGCTTTACGTAGATTATCAAATAATGATAATCTAAAATATCATGTTTACACACGACCATTACATAATGGTTTACAATACAAATATGTTACATCGAAATCAGTTTCTTGAATGCAGTTTTTACACAATATCATACAAACATGGACTCCAAATCTTGTCCTTATTTTAGTATGCAACAGCGGAAGCTCTTAATATTCACCTGAGAATAAACATGCTTTAAACGTCAACAAAAATGTTGGTGAGTTATAGGTTTAACCTATATATATCAAATCGTAACAATAGACCACAAGATTTCATATTTCAATACACATCCCATACATAGAGATAAAAATCATTCATATGGTGAACACCTGGTAACCGACAATAACAAGATGCATATATAAGAATATCCCCATCATTCCGGGACACCCTTCGGATATGATATAAATTTCGAAGTACTAAAGCATCCGGTACTTTGGATGGGGTTTGTTAGGCCCAATAGATCTATCTTTAGGATTCGCGTCAATTAGGGTGTATGTTCCCTAATTCTTAGATTACCAGACTTAATAAAAAGGGGCATATTCGATTTCGATAATTCAACCATAGAATGTAGTTTCACGTACTTGTGTCTATTTTGTAAATCATTTATAAAACCTGCATGTATTCTCATCCCAAAAATATTAGATTTTAAAAGTGGGACTATAACTCACTTTCACAGATTTACTTCGTCGGGAAGTAAGACTTGGCCACTGTTGATTCACGAACCTATAACAATATATACATATATATTAAAGTATGTTCAAAATATATTTACAACACTTTTAATATATTTTGATGTTTTAAGTTTATTAAGTCAGATGTCCTCGTTAGTAACCTATAACTAGTTGTCCACAGTTAGATGTACAGAAATAAATCGATAAATATTATCTTGAATCAATCCACGACCCAGTGTATACGTATCTCAGTATTGATCACAACTCAAACTATATATATTTTGGAATCAACCTCAACCCTGTATACCTAACTCCAACATTCACATATAGAGTGTCTATGGTTGTTCCGAAATATATATAGATGTGTCGACATGATAGGTCGAAACATTGTATACGTGTCTATGGTATCTCAAGATTACATAATATACAATACAAGTTGATTAAGTTATGGTTGGAATAGATTTGTTACCAATTTTCACGTAGCTAAAATGAGAAAAATTATCCAATCTTGTTTTACCCATAACTTCTTCATTTTAAATCTGTTTTGAGTGAATCAAATTGCTATGATTTCATATTGAACTCTATTTTATGAATCTAAACAGAAAAAGTATAGGTTTATAGTCGGAAAAATAAGTTACAAGTCGTTTTTGTAAAGGTAGTCATTTCAGTCGAAAGAACGACGTCTAGATGACCATTTTAGAAAACATACTTCCACTTTGAGTTTAACCATAATTTTTGGATATAGTTTCATGTTCATAATAAAAATCATTTTCTCAGAATAACAACTTTTAAATCAAAGTTTATCATAGTTTTTAATTAACTAACCCAAAACAGCCCGCGGTGTTACTACGACGGCGTAAATCCGGTTTTACGGTGTTTTTCGTGTTTCCAGGTTTTAAATCATTAAGTTAGCATATCATATAGATATAGAACATGTGTTTAGTTGATTTTAAAAGTCAAGTTAGAAGGATTAACTTTTGTTTGCGAACAAGTTTAGAATTAACTAAACTATGTTCTAGTGATTACAAGTTTAAACCTTCGAATAAGATAGCTTTATATGTATGAATCGAATGATGTTATGAACATCATTACTTCCTTAATTTCCTTGGATAAACCTACTGGAAAAGAGAAAAATGGATCTAGCTTCAATGGATCCTTGGATGGCTCGAAGTTCTTGAAGCAGAATCATGACACGAAAACAAGTTCAAATAAGATCATCACTTGAAATAAGATTGTTATAGTTATAGAAATTGAACCAAAGTTTGAATATGATTATTACCTTGTATTAGAATGATAACCTACTGTAAGAAACAAAGATTTCTTGAGGTTGGATGATCACCTTACAAGATTGGAAGTGAGCTAGCAAACTTGAAAGTATTCTTGATTTTATGAAACTAGAACTTTTGGAATTTATGAAGAACACTTAGAACTTGAAGATAGAACTTGAGAGAGATCAATTAGATGAAGAAAATTGAAGAATGAAAGTGTTTGTAGGTGTTTTTGGTCGTTGGTGTATGGATTAGATATAAAGGATATGTAATTTTGTTTTCATGTAAATAAGTCATGAATGATTACTCATATTTTTGTAATTTTATGAGATATTTCATGCTAGTTGCCAAATGATGGTTCCCACATGTGTTAGGTGACTCACATGGGCTGCTAAGAGCTGATCATTGGAGTGTATATACCAATAGTACATACATCTAAAAGCTGTGTATTGTACGAGTACGAATACGGGTGCATACGAGTAGAATTGTTAATGAAACTGAACGAGGATGTAATTGTAAGCATTTTTGTTAAGTAGAAGTATTTTGATAAGTGTATTGAAGTCTTTCAAAAGTGTATAAATACATATTAAAACACTACATGTATATACATTTTAACTGAGTCGTTAAGTCATCGTTAGTCGTTACATGTAAGTGTTGTTTTGAAACCTTTAGGTTAACGATCTTGTTAAATGTTGTTAACCCAATGTTTATAATATCAAATGAGATTTTAAATTATTATATTATCATGATATTATCATGTATGAATATCTCTTAATATGATATATATACATTAAATGTCTTTACAACGATAATCGTTACATATATGTCTCGTTTAAAAATCATTAAGTTAGTAGTCTTGTTTTTACATATGTAGTTCATTGTTAATATACTTTATGATATGTTTTCTTATCATAGTATCATGTTAACTATATATATATATCCATATATATGTCATCATATAGTTTTTACAAGTTTTAACGTTCGTGAATCACCGATCAACTTGGGTGGTCAATTGTCTATATGAAACATATTTCAATTAATCAAGTCTTAACAAGTTTGATTGCTTAACATGTTGGAAATATTTAATCATGTAAATATCAATCTCAATTAATATATATAAACATGGAAAAGTTCGGGTCACTACAATTTCCCTAAATTCTTAGGTTACCAGACTTGAAGGGCGATATTCGGTTTAATAATCCAACCATAGAATGTAATTTTAAGTACTTGTGTCTATTTCGTAAAGCAGTTGTAAAAGCAGCGCATGTATTCTCAGTCTCAAAAATATATATTGCAAAAGCATTTAAAAAGGGAGCAAATGAAACTCACAATACTGTATTTTGTAGTAAAAATGCATATGACGTCATTGAACAAGTTCAATGTTGGCCTTGGATTCACGAACCTATATTAATTATATATATTTATATGTTTGATCAATATCTGTCTAACAATTTAGGTCAAGTCGTAGTGTATCACAATCCTAATGCTCGAGACTAAATATGCAAAAGTCAACAAAATCATATTGACCAAAATGTCTTCCAAAATTTATACATGATTATTATATAGTTTAAATATAGTCGTTTTATTTATTTAAATATTTTTAATAGATTTTATTAAAGTAAATAATATAGTTCTTTTATTAATAAATAAAATTTTATATTAAAATTTATATAATAAAAATATACTTTTATATATCTTAAGTAATAAAATTTATAAAGTTCATTTAATATCATAAAAATAATATAATAGGTATTATTAATGTAGTTATATTATACGTAGTAAAATATCTTTGTATCACATATTTATTTGATAAAATAATATTGATAATAATAATAATAATAATAATAATAAGTAAAAGTTATACTATTTTGTAATAATTATTATTATTCTACTAATAAAAATAACAATAATTATATTTTCTAAAAATGATAAAATGATATTTTTTATTAAGAATAGTACTAAAATGATAATAATAATGATGTTTCATATTAATAATGATATTTTTATTAAAAATAATAATTTTAGTAAAAATGATAGTTTTAATATTAATAATACTTTTAATAATAATAATAGTAAAATAATGAAAATGATATATTTCCTTTAAATCAATATCTTACAATATCCTAATTTCATCATGATACTCATACTCATTATTTCCTAATCGCTTCGTTTAATAGCTTTTAGTCGTCTTTTATATCGCGTTCATCTTAATAATAATAATAGTAATCATAATAATTAGATGTTACTAATATTAGTTTTAATTATAATAATACTAATAATAATAATATTAATGATAATACTAATAACTTTTTGAATGATAATAATAATAATAATAATAATAATAATAATAATAATAATAATAATAATAATAATAATAATAATAATAATAATAATAATAATTAGATTATAACGACGATAATAGCGACGATAATAATAATCATTTTTAATAATAATACAAAAATTCAATTGACTTTAACTTCTAAACCGTTCATCGAAACCATTCGATATCTAAATGAAAAGTTCTCAATTTTTTGCTAGATTTCCAATGACATGCATATCATATACCTTATCTTAATAGCATATGTATTTAATTCAAGATTCGACATAACCTATCTAATGACAAAAACGAACGTATAAGCATGCATAATCCTATATACTCGAGCACTAGTCAGGGATACACTAATAATATATAAAAGTTAAGTTATGAGTGCTCACGTATCAATATTGAGATTCAATATTGCAGGAAAAGTACGTAGACGTAACGAAGATGATAAACACTAGTTTGACTCACGAGCAATACTCCCGAACCATACCCATAACCTCCATAGCTATAACCCATAATTTCCTTAGCTCTATCCCGCTCGAAAAACAATTTCGAAATCACTCGGACAGCACTCCGTCATAATATTTTATGTATACTAATAATATCTTGAAATAATACGGAGTAAATATATATATGTAAATCGATTGAGAGAGGTTAGAGAAAAATATTTTCAAGTTTCTATGAAATAATGAAACCTATTGAATTCTATTTATAATAGATTTTTGAATTATTAAAGTGAATTATTAAAGTATGAATTATTAAAGTGAATTATTAAAGTATGAATTATTAAAGTGAATTATTAAAGTATGCATTATTAAAGTATGAATTATTAAAGTGAATTATTAAAGTATGAATTATTAAAGTGAATTATTAAAGTTAAAGTAAAGTAAAAATAAAGTAAAGGTAAAGTTTAAGTATAGTAAAAGTATAAAACTATGTACGTATAATACGCGTATAAATATACATAATATTAATTTAAATCGTTATATATATTTAATATAAATATCATTATCTTTATCATACTGGTTAAGTAATGAGTTGTCAAAAGTGGTTCTAGATATTTATAAAAGTTATATATGTTTTAATAATAATGTTCTTTTTAAACTGAAAACGTTTTTGTACGTTTGAAACTAAATCAAATAAATATGATAATTTTGTTTTTCAAAACTAAATATATTTAAGAATCATTTTGTTTAAAGGTTAAAATAATGGAAATCGTTATATCATAAAACGTTTTAGAAAAGTAGAATCATATATATTCATAATAGGTTTCAAGTTTTTAAATTACAGTCTGTTGGTGAAGCATGCGATAAAGTTCAAAGGTTAAATAAACGTATGAAATCATCTTAATGAAAAATGTCGAGTTACTTAACTTGTCGATATCCAACATCTAAGTTATTTACACTCCACGTTCTTACTTATAAATCACTTTACCATTTTCCGAATGTTGTCAAAAAGAATAGATTTCTTAAATCACAGTGGACCTCATAACATAGACCCGTAATCATATCACAATGTATCTGATAAATCAATCATTTGATATTATCTTCTAATTCCATCGATAAACATAATGAAACAAATACATCCATATAAAGTATTATACGTTTAATACTTTATTATTATTCTCAAGTTATAATATATATATATATATATATATATACATATATATACATATTTATTTATATAAAACGGTTCGTGAATCGTTGAAATTTGGCCGAGGTTATAATGAATGTATGAACACAATTTAAAATTCTTGAGATTTAACTTAACAAACTTTGCTTATCGTGTCGGAATAATATAAAGATAAAGTTTAAATTTGGTTGGAAATTTCCGGGTTGTCACACAAAAAGTGTAGCAGTCTGATGGTTTTCCTGTTGATGATCGATGAGGTTTTATCGATAGTATCTTGTGGGTTTGTTATGGACTAGTAGAGAGGAGTCTAAGGATGATGGTTATTGTGTTTCGATGGTGGCGAGGGTAGGGTTGTAGTTGTGGTGGGTTTAGTGGCGGTTTAAGGTGGTGATATGAGTGATTGTAGAAGGCGAGTAGGAAAATAAATTTTTGAAGCGGGTAACATAAGTGAGTGTTGGTTTTAATTATCTCTTACCTATCTCAATCTATATTCTAAGTATATGAATATATAATGGAGAGATTGATGAAGAAGTCAAAACACAGAGAATTTAATCATGTTCCACTAGTAACGAAATAGTGAATTTAATAATATAGTAATTGAATAAAACATCGTGGGAATTGAAAAGGAAGAAATCATAAAGCAATTATCAATTTGGTGCAGTGAAGCACAGTAATCTTTGTTAATCATTTGACTCATTCACAGGATATAAAACTGCTATTATTGAATCAGGAACAGTAATCTCAAATTAGGCATAGTAACTCAAATAGTAATCAATCAATATTTCCATTAAATACGGTGAGGGTGTTTGGCTTATTATCAAATCACGGAGTGTTATATCGTGGTCCATTGCTAAACAGTTAATATCTAAAAGTCTTCCTAAAAATCCCAAATTTTTATATTAATTACCTTTATTTATTTTAATCATTATGGTATAAAATTTGGTCATTAACTGTTGTTAAAATTATTTAAATAAAAGTTAAATCACTGTCCGCGCTCGATTCCAGGTTAAATAATAAAAATGTTGAAACTTAATAAATAGCTCCTAAATATATGTTTAATAAGCCTATAAATTATAAAACTCATTTTCGAATTACCGTTTATTTTAAAATCATAAACGTTTGAATTTAACTTGCTTAAATAATCATCGAATGATGAACGAGTGCTACTATCATTTACTAAATGAATTCGAAATCATTTATATTCGAATTACATTATATATATATATATATATATATATATATATATATATATATATATATATATATATATATATATATATATATATATATATAAAATATATTTTATTATATCTTATTTTACTTTGCATACTTATTTCTAACAATTAAAGCGTAATATTATTTCCAGATATATTTTGAATTATTATCTATATTTATATATTTAATTATATATGTATCTATTTTCAAATAGTTGTTCGTGAATCGTCGAGAACAGTCAAAGGGTAATTGAATATATGAAACAGTTCAAAATTTTTTGAGACTCAACTTTACATACATTGCTTATCGTGTTGAAATCATATAAAGATTAAGTTTAAATTTGGTCGAAAATTTCCGGGTCGTCACAGGCGCGTCGCACCTAAAAGCTTACAGAAATGGTCAGCCTTTTAGAAGAAAAAAAAATGGTGTTGTTTTTCATAAACGGGTTTGAGTCGTTTCAGTGGTATCAGAGCATGATCTAAGGGATTTAGGCGACTTGAGATATGTGCCTAGACTTAGAATTTTTGTGTGTGCTTATTTATTGCGGGACTTGTAGGAGTACTGGTCGGACAGGGATTTGGTTAGTGCCTTAGCGTGTAGGTGAACTAACTAGGATTGTGGCTTGTATCGTGATAATATTCTTGCGTGTGTTTATATCGCGTAAAGTTTGTGTTTGTGTTTGTGTATATCATCGAGCAAGATAGCCGTTGTACTAATGAGTTGAGACAGCATGTACACGTAACAATGACTAGCTACCATTGTTACGAGTGCAAATCGTATCTAACAAGTGATGTACGACGGGTGTTAAGCAAGATGGGGCGGTGTTTTGTGTGGTTTATTTGAGTTTCATTATTTGATCGATTTGCATTCTTTAGAATGACGACGAGAAGCGGGACTTCGAATGGAGAACGCAGTGACGATGATGAGATGACGGCTAGAATTGAAGCTGCAGTTACGGAGCAAATGAGCACGCTCCGAGAAGAGTTCGAAAGGGGGTTTCTCAAACCTCGAGGTGATGGTGAGAAGGATTTTAGTTATAAGAATTTTAGAGTGACTAAACCTCCCATGTACTACGGAGATCCCGATCCGTTAGTGAGTACCGGTTGGATCTCAGATGTCGAACGGTGTTTTCGTACAAGTGAATGTCCTCCGGACAAGAAAACGAGACTCGCTATCAGTTTGTTACGGGGTAATGCGAAGAATTGGTTGGATGGTAAGATTTATATCGTTGGTGAAGAACCATTCATGAGGTTGTTGTGGGACGATTTTAAGAAGGAATTCTTCGAAGAATTTCGAACGCAGGCCGACTTGACAAGGATGCGTGATGAGATACGGCAGTTGAGGCAAGGGTCTATGGACCTAAATACTCTTAGGGCTACCTTTTTATCTAAGGCTTGATTTTGCCCTGAGTATACTAATAACGATAGGTTATTGATGGTGGATTTTCTTAAGACCTTGAATGATGATTTGTGTGGGAAGATTAGCATTGGGCAAGTCGACTCTTTTTCTAAGTTATTTGCAGTGGCTAAGGGTTTTGAATCATACACTTCTACGAGGGTTGGTGATACTTTGGGTGAGAGAAGGGTTAGCTCTTTTGGCGCTCCGAGCAGGAAGGCCAAAAGTGCGTTTGTGAGCACGGGTAGTGGAGGAAAGGAGTGTCAGGCGCTAGTGCATCTAGGTGTTTCAATTGTGGTGAAAGAGGGCACAGGTGCTGGGAGTGCCCGGTATCGAGAGGTAATGGCGTTATGTGTTTCAATTGTCGTAAAGAAGGACATCGCAAGGCGGAGTGTCCCAAGCTAGCAGGGGTCGGCGTCGCGAGGAGACGTTCAGGTACCTTTAATGTGGTATTCGTATATTGTACATTTTGTTATAGCATGCGGTGTGCGTGTAAGCCTTGGCTAGACTTTACTCTCCGTTAGAGATAATTTGTGGCGAGAGGTCGGCTTACGTTTGTGATTTCGTGTTGCACTCGGTAGAGTGTATAATTAGTGTGTTGTGCCTTGACTCTTTTGTGCGAGTCTTTTGGTGCTTAGGCATTTGGTTGGTATAGGGTCGTTAAGCTTGCTCGAGTGAGACCCGTAGGACATTGGAGGCGATAGTGTCCTAATGAGTGGAACGATTTTGCGTAAACGTATAAGATTTATTTGATCGCGGTGGTATGGTCAGTGATATCCGTCAGGATTCACTATAGTGTAGCAGGGCGCGATGTTACACTACTCGTTGTGATCGAGACCAAAAGAGCGTGTGTATGTTAGTGTTATCCGTCAGGATTCACTATAGTGTAGCAGTGCGCGATGTTACACTACTCGTTGAGTAATCGAGGCCGAAAGAGCGTGGATGTGATGTGGGTTTAAAGTTCCTGTGTTCGATACCACATCGTGTTGGCATGTGATATGGGTTTAAAGTTAGGGCGTTCGATACCATATTATCATCTGTATGTGGGCGTGTTAGGTGGGTTTAATTTCGCGAGTTCGATACCACATAGGGGTTAGTGTTACAAGGCGTATGTACACTTTCGGTCATTGTGCGAGTACCAGCGGTCATTGTGCAAGTACCGTTCCCTTATGTGCGCGTGTTATTGGGTTAGTGTTTATCAGGTGTTTTATCACCATGTGAGGGTACGTGACATGTGATTGTCTTATCTAGAGTGTTGTGTTTTGATGCACGTTGTAAGTGAGGTGGCGAGTGACATCCTGGTGTAAGGATTCACTTTTTGTTGGCTACTTGATGTAGTGTGGTGAGTGATTGCGTGAGATTTCACTCTTCGTTGACCACGATTGCGGTTTGATGTGTGTGGTGAGTGTTTTTCACTCTTCGTCAGCCGCTTTTGCGTGTGAGTTATGTGGTGAGTGTTGTTCATCTTTGTCGACCACTTTTCCGTGAGTGTATGCGTGATAGTGCCATTTTGGGAGGCGCTTTCATCGGCCACGTACGTGTACGAGTAGAGTCATGGTTGTTGACTATCTTTGAGGTGTGTACGTAACCATGTTAATGGTTATGACGAAGTTGGAAGGGTGTAAGTCTTGGTGATCCCAAGCATCTCCTTAGTGATGAGTTGAAAGGTAAATAGGCTAGCTGTGCGGCCTAGGTGGATGGTGACTAGTGGGTGTCGCTAGAAAGTTGTGGGCGTGAGCCGTAAGGTTCGTTAGGTTTGTGTGACTATGAGTAGTCAGGTGACATGTGATACCGGGAGTAGACCTCGTAAGGGTCAAGCGTTGAGTCTCGGTGGTAGTAATGGGAGTTGCATAACACTGCGTCAGGTGCCTCCTTATACCTGCTAGTGGAATGCTTCACTCCGATGGTGTGATTAGTTTGTACTTGGGTACTGGTGAGAAACCAAAAGATACAATGATGGTTTATTGTGGTGTTTAGCGGGCGTTAACGTTTGATCGATTTGAAAGGTCGAGGTTCGAGTACCTTGTTGTGACTTGTGAGTCTGCGAAAAATTGTTGAGTATGACCAACGTCGAGACCGGTCATGTATGTTGTGGAATGTCGAAATTCCGCGAGATGTTGTCATCTTGGCGGTGAAAGTATAGGGTTAAAACCCTAAGTGGGGGAGTATGTACCTGGAGGGTACGGTGTTGCCTTGGTTTGATAGGCGTGTTTGAGCAAATTGTTGGAAGTCGTCCCGTTTGGTGAGCAAACTAGGGACGTAAGGTGCTGATTTTGACTGTCTCATGTAGAGATATGTCAATGTTGAGCGCGTTTGAGAATGAGTTCTCTAGAGTATTGAGGACTTGTACGTGCGAGAAGTGACAAGATCATCCTTAATGGACTGTCGAATCAATGTTCACAGGGAAATAGTGGACGAGTGGTGATTTGTGCAAGGTTGCATGTCGGTTGAGTTACCGAAAAGTTGCGGGAAATCCCATCACCATGTGTGTGGCGTGGATGACCCAAATTAGTTGACGGTTGGCGAGGATACTCTAAGTTGTAAATTAGAGTGTGCCAAGGAATCATGGAGGATTGTTGTGTGGATGGAATGTTGTGTGACAAGAAAGTGTGACCGATAGGATGTAATGGTGGCATCAAGGGGATGTAGAGTTGTACGAGAACTCGAAAAGTAGAAGAAGGCGTACTTTACTTGTTCGCGATGAGGTTTAGATCGCGAGGACGCGATCCAGTCTAAGTGGGGGAGAGTTGTAACACCCTGAATTTTAATACATCTGGAAGTGTCGCCAGAAAGTGTCACCGAAAAAGTGCTCCCAGAAAGTGTCAGGAAAAGTCTACCTACACTTATGCATTTTCAGATTTTATATAAGAATCAGAATCAGAATCAGACAACTTCAATCCCTGAAATGAAAAATGGAAATCTGGTTGCCAGTTAAGCCGCGCCGCGGGCCATTATAGGCACGCCGTTGCTAGCCTTGTTCAGATGCTTAGAGTTTGAAAAAACGGTTGTCTTCATTTTTGCCTTGGAGCAGCACCGCGGGCCCATATGGCCGCACCGCGCCTCTGTTAGGTGCCAGGTCCGAATTTTAGCTATTTTAAGGGTTTAATGAGGGGCAGCTTTGTCTTTTCGCATGGTGAACGGTTTGGTGACCGCAAAACTGACTCAATGCTTATCTTATCCCCATTTCCACCTCATTTTCATCATTCCCAAGCACTCTCATCTTTTAGAGTGAGAAAGAGGATTTTAGAGAGAGGAAGCTCCGATCTAGGGGTAAGGAGGACGATTCGGGTGAAATCTCAAGAGTTAAAGTTGTTCATCTCGTTCCTAGCTATGTTTTGAGGGTGGTGGTAAGTCTCGAATCCGAGTTTCATTGTTTATGATTGTTGTTCAATTTAGGGTTTGAACTTTCATGTTCTTGAGAAAACCCATTTAGCTCTTTAATGGAAGTTTGGAGCTAGTAATTGGTGTTGTTAACCCTTGTTGGTGGATTTTGGGTTGGTTGATGATTTAACCATGTTTAAGACTTGCAATTGGGTTTAATCACTAGGTTTAGTGATTATGGAAGTATTGGAACCCATTTGGGTGTATTTGGAAGACTAATTTTGAAATGGGTCAAAATTAGAGTTTTGGGTCAAATTGGGGAAGACAGGTATTTTATACTTGTGTTTTGGTTTAATTGGCATTATAGGACCATTTTCACTAATGTTAAGTGATTATTGGCTAGTTTGGGCATTGGTTGTGCTTGAAAGCGCATTTGGGTCAAAATTTCACTAAGTTTCAATTTGGGTTGGTTTGTAATCCACCTTAATTGTGTTGTTTGTTATGTGCTAAATAGAATAGGTACTTCCCATTGACGTGTTGCGGATTTTTCGATTGCATTCATCAAGGAGCTATGGTGAGTGTAAATATAATATATGCTTATGTATGCATAGGATGGGTGCGGGTGGGGTAGAGTGATCCTTGGGTGTTCGGGTTCACTTTACATATGTGTGGGAGATGGACTCTATGCGTTTTAAGTTCATATGGCACGTTTGTGCGTTTTGGGTTACCACCCTTGAGTTAGTGAATCTCGGGCGATACGGATTCACATTGACATGTAGGTCAACCCCGTTGATGTTGTTAAGGTGAGTTGGGTAGTGATTCGTGTGTAGTTTCGGCTTCACAAGTGAATCGCGTGTGGTTCCGGATTCACGATGTCGCGTGTGGTTTCGGACATTCCCATCGTTGTGATGACTTAGGGTAGTGAATCGCGTGTAGTTTCGGATTCACTGGGGCGCGTACAGTTTCGGCCAACCCTATCGTCGTTGAGGTGAAGGTGGTGAAACTCGTGAGGTTTTGGATTCACTGGGCGCGTGTGGTTTCGGTCGGCCTTCATGTGTTTGAGGTTAAGGGGTTAACCTTGGGATTGGTAGACGTATATATATATATATATATATATATATATATATATATATATATGTGTGTGTGTGTGTGTGTGTGTGTATATATGTGTGTGTATATATATATATATATATATGTGTGTGTGTGTGTGTATATATATATATGTGTATATATATATATATGTGTGTGTGTGTATATATATATATATATATATATATATATATATATATATATATATATATATATATATATATATATATATATATATATATATATATATATTGTTGTGTTGTAGCTAATCTTGCGGATTTGACATGGTGGTACGTTATGTATAGCTTTAGTAGTTATACTTGGATGCGGTATGTGTTTAATACTTGCTAATTGGTGATCATTTTATGCATATGTATGTATATAGTATGTTTATCCTCACTAAGCTTTATAGCTTACCCTCTCGTTGTTTACATTTTTATAGATTCGCGTGGAAGAGGTGGCAAGGGTAAGCGCGGGGATTAGTGGACTATTGCGGGTTGCGTTAGAAGACCTGCTTTTAGATTGGACTTAGGATTGGGTAGTGCAATCTCAATCACCATGCTCGGTTTTATGTTAAATTTAAACGCTTTGGGTCGAAAGTGTCTTTTGGGTTACGTTAAAACGGGTCATTGTGTTCCCGGGGTCGTCGTGCCCGTGTCGTTGATTTAATGTAACCTAAATTATGTATTTATGTTGTTGAACACGTTATGGAGTCAATTGAGTTTTTGTGGGATGCGAAAATGATTACTAGTGTCAAAAACAAGTTGCAGCTTGGGCCGCGCCGCGGATGGCTTTGCCGCGCCGCGGGTTTCAGTTTATTTTGGTAACAGAAGGTTTTGAGGTTGCTGACCTTCAGCAACAAGCGTGAGCCACGCCGCGGCTATGGGAGTGGGGTCGCGCTTATAAGCTGACATAAATTTTCAACCTTTAAAAAAAATGGTGTCGTTTTTCATAAACGGGTTTGAGTCGTTTCAAAAATATTCAATGAGGCATTTAATCGAACACTTGGTGTGCGAAACTATTTGAGTGAGAGAGATTGAACGATTTGAGAGGATGAGTTTCACTAACATGAGGTTGACTCTGAGATCTACTCTGATCTTCTGCCATCGTGGATTAAAACACGGATCTATTACGGATTGTACGATATTAGGGTTTGTGCGATGAAAACACGGATCTTCGAGTGGTGGTCGTGATTCTGATGGTGGTGATGATGACGACTGATAGTGGTGATGATGATGGTGACGCTCCAAATGATCGACGATGATGGTGGTCGTGTAACGGGTCGCAAAATGAGGAGTCCGAACGCGCAAGGTGTTAGTGTGTGTGAAAGTGGGTTCGCAAATGGTAAAGTGTGAAGTGTGTGTTTTAATTTTGGTTTATATCAATTTTAACAGCAAAAACGCAAGGTCGAAAGGTCGCAAGGTCGCAAAGAAGCAAAGTCGCAAGGGGTCTTGCGACTTGCGCGGGCATTTTGTCAACTTTTTTTTGGGCTCTGACGCAAGATAGTAGAAAAAAATGGGCAAAAAAGTGATAATCCTGTTTAATTTTCTATCTCATTCTAAGATGACAGTTCAAAATAATGTACCCCGAAATCGTGAAGGTGTCGCGTAACGTTTGTAGGGTAAATATATTATCTAAACTTCAAAGTATGCTCCAAACTTATTTAACAGAGGTTTTCCTTGTCAAGTTGTCAATTGTTCTTTTGGTTTTGTACATTGTCGTTATTATTATTCATGTAACCGGTTACAATTAGATGTGAAAAAAAATTTCGTGTTAGATGATAATAATAACTTTGAAAACACTTGATAAACAGATAATGTGTATCACCTTTGTCTTGTTACATTATGAAAATCTAAAAGCTTTTAATTTCTTTTCAAATTCTTTTTACTGTTGTGAAGCGATAGACACCAACACACTGCACTATACAGAATCATACATCCATGTTACAACTAAACGTTGTCCAATGGTAGCTAGCTAATTTTGGTACCTGAGCCCATTGATGGTTGCATACTTAGAAATTAACTTCCTATACGCAATTGAATAAGTTACATATTTACGTATACTTTTTTTTTTTTTTTTATCACAAATCCAGAAAAATAAACAAGTACAGATAATTTCATTTCATGGAAACTTCAAAAAACTACAGATAATTCTGACGACGTAAAATATTGCATTTTTACATGCTTTGATGTTCATATTCTTGAATCGAAACACAACAGAATTCATTGACATAATTCGAAATATGCCCGCTTAGTTTACATGTTGATCAACTATGATGTTGTCAAAATAAAGATAAAAAAAACCTATGAGCTAGAAACAACAAATGAAATGCTAAAAATCAAATGTGACATGGCTCCAATTAAGACAACATCAACAAATGAAATGCTAAAAATCGTATGTGACATGACTCCAATTAAGATGGAAAAAGACAGAAATACCCTTTAGAGATGATGATGATGATGATGATGATGATGATGATGATGATGATGATGATCAGTAGAAATCAGGAGTTCCGTCGGTGTTGGGAAGCCGTTGACGTCTCTCAACATATGCAGATGGAAACCAACCGTTTCTACCTCTGCATTCTCCTTCAGACCATCCTGAGGGGCTCACCTGAGTTTAAATAAAATCAAGTAATGTATAAGTTTAGAAAATCATACAAATTTGACATCTTTTGTTTTTATAATTTACAAATTGTACGTATTATAGATGAGGATATGGATGAGTCGAGTGACAGGTCAAATAGGATTGGGTTGAAATGGGTCAGTTTTAGTATGTCAATCAGGCTCGGTTGGTTGTGTTGACCGTCAAAAGCATTTTTACCTTTCGGAAATACTTACACATAACCACGCAGGCTTGCCTGAGTGGCCACCGAGTTGCCCAACGAAGCACACCACCCGGGTTCAATTCCTGACTATGCCAAATTGTTCACAAAGGGAGTATGACTAGAGGGTGCGCATAATGCACAATTCACCAGCTACCAGGTCTCGCGCTCGGGGGGCTTGATTACCCGAGGTTTTACCTTCTATGGGGGAGCCAATGTGCTCATTCATATGAGGGTTTCCTCGCTTACCCAAAAAAAAAAAATACTTACACATTAAATTTTCACCTTTATTCAGGGTTGCAGAACTCGGAATTACTAGACGAGTGCTTGCCGAGTACTAGGTTTTTGCAACTCGGGGAGTACTTGGTCAAACTCAGCCATAACTCGGGATTAATCGGAAATTCGACCAAAACTCGGCATTACTTTCAAAATTGGTCAAAGTCAAACTTCGTCAACATCTGAATACTCCCCAAGTACTCCCCGAGTTGTCGAGTACTCCGTAAAGAGTCCTGACCGAGTACTTCCCGAGTAGCGATTTCTGCAACCTTGCCTTTATTAATATAATATAATACTCCGTATGGATGGTGATATATCCACTATTATTTTTACTTCATCCACCATAACTGTACATTAATATATTGTACAGTACAGCATGTGAATGCATGATTTATGGTGTACAGCATGTGAATGCATGATTTATGATGGATGAAGTAAAAGTGATGTTGGATATATCAATGCCCATATCATATAATCATTATTAAGATAATAGTTTGTCAAATCGTCCAGATCTTAGGGGCCGTAGTTGCGGTAATTGATATTATATATGGAGGCCCCAACCTTTAATTAAATAATACGGACAACAGAAAATAGTGATGAGAGTAAAATGAAAAATAACCTTTCGAACTACAACATAGTCACCAATCGCCAAACTTAATTCCTTATCAGATGAAGCTTCAAATCCATGCATTGCCTGCACGATATTGGCAGTACTTTAAATAACTAGGTGCCGGTACATTAGAATCTCATGACAATTCAGACAGGGAATTAATAAGAACGGTCGATAAAAACTGCTACACTTTCCTATTAAGGATGTCTTGCGAAAGATGCAGCAATTTATTTTTAGGAATGAATCCAAGTTTAACTTATTTGTTTAGTTATTATCACTCTTTAAGTGTTGCAGAACTGGGAACTACTCGGTGGGTCGGTTTTTGCAACTCGAGAAGTACGCGGTCTAACTTGGTCAAACTCGGCCAAAACTCGGGATTACTCAGAAAATCGGTCAAAAGACCAAAACTCAGGATTACTCGGAAAACAATCAAAATTGGTCAAAATCAGTCAAATGGTCAATATCCGTACTCCCTTAGAAGTCCCCACCGAGTACTCCCTGAGTAGCGATTTTTACACCCTTATTCATGTAACCAAATTCATAGTATCGATTTGGATCCCTAGTTCTTTGATTCAGATTGGTAGATTCTTGATATATGGTAGAACTTCTATTAAAGTCTAAAGCAATAGTGAAGTGTTTTTGGATATCAAAATAGTCATACGTATAATTATCGTGCAATTGAAGAATGAAAAAGATTACCTCAGCTAAAAAGTACTTTGTTTTATCTGACATGAGATTAGATGGAACTGCAGGAGGGGCAGACTCTCTCCTTTGTTTGTCGGATACCATCTAGCAAAAAATTCACATCATCTCAAAAATTTAGACTCCATTATACGTATAATTAATAATAACTAATTAGAGTACTAAATGTCTAAATATGATTACTGAACCTATATTATTACAAAACTAATTAAACTTTTTGAATTCATTTAAAGTGACATTCAACTCATAGACTTTAAGTTTTATCCCTTCGACATAAAACACAACCCAACTTGGCCCATTTATAGGAAAATGGGTCAATTTCAACACCTGGCATATTGTGAGCACTAACCTCGGCTTCTATCTGATGTAGAATAGCAGCTACTCTCTCATGATATGTTCTCTCACCTTCAACCTTGAAAAGCATGTAACTTGTTTTAGAATTTGGCACTTTAAAACATTATTCTCGTGAATAATAAAAACTGAAAACGATTTATATACAATCACGAGCATACAAACCATTGCAACCAGTCTCTGGAACGTAAGCCGTTGTTGCTGCGATTCAACAGCAGCCAGTGCAGCATTTGCTTCTTTACCAAGTACAGCCATATTTGCTTTAAGTTCCTGCATTCTAGCTTCGGCTGCATGTAGCTTTGTTACGTTCTCGGGAATTGGAGCTTCTCTAACTCGTGCTTGTCTTCTTGTAACTTCCGTTGCCTGTTTAATTTTACACTCAATTACATTACAATCAAAGTCATAATCAAGTTCAGAATCACTACAGCCTTCGGTGTTATAGGCACGGCGGTGTTCAATATCTGGCATCACACCGATTAACCTGAAAACCGAACTGAATGAAAATCGGAAAAAAACAAACTGAAGTTGTATTCGGTTTTAGGTTCAATTCGGTTTTCAGTTTTACTTTTTCAAATTCGGTTTAACCGAAACCGAAATCAACTAATAATATACTAAATTCTTAATATATCGGCTCTATTTTTGAGTCAACAGCAAGCGTCGATTTATTGGCGTCTTGACTGTCGTTTAGAGCCTAAATTGAATTCTATGCAGGATTTAAAACCCATGGAAATTTGATTCATGGTGTCTCAGTTTTATTTTACTATTTTTATGAAAAGAATTCCCTACTTATTGGCCGGAGGTCCACTCGGAAGCAATCTCTTTATCCGTCGAATAGAGAGAGAATGATTTTCTCTACTTTTGAAAGTGTTTCACTCAGAGTGGAGAAATGTCTTGTTTTTTATCCTTGTTTTTTATCCTTGGATAGGGGAAGGATTGTCTACATCTCACCTCCCCATACACCACTCATGTGGTATTGCCGTATTGGGTTTTGTTGTTAATATATATAGACAAAAAGTTCAATTTAAGAACGATTTGTTAAAAAAAAATTTGGTTAGTATATGATATTTGGAAATTTTAGATTTATCCAAAACCCAACCGAATTCGAATTCGGTTTTCGGTTCGGTTTCATTTTGAATTTGAACTCGGTTTTCGGTTTTGCATCCAAATTTTATAAAAATCGAACCAACCGTACCAAATTTAGAGAAAGCCGAACACCGAACCGATGACACCCCTAGTTATAGGCGCGCAAAAATGATAGGTTGGGTAATAAGTCAACACAGGTACAGGCTGAAACTGGTCAACTTTAGTACGGATAAATTAGCCAACTCTGTCAGGTTCGCCAGTCACTTGTTTGTCCAATATTTCTTGTAGACGAAAATAAATTACATGACCCAGTTAGAATGAAAACAATCGGCCGTTTTTATTATATTTGTTGCTACATAGCAATATATCTATGTCTATGTAAAATGAAATATATATCATGTAATTACCTGGGTCTCTGCTTCTTGCCTCATTCGACTATAACGTTGAGCAAGATGACGAGCATCTTCTAATGGAGCACCATTTACCATTGCTCTCAACGGTTCTAAAATCTGAAATTTTCAGAAGGCTTGAGGTTAGCAACGGTTCACTAGTTATCTGATGGATCCTCAAGAACATTATATTTATATATAGCTTATAACATGTCATTAAAAGAAATTTGGAATATATGAAATAACCTGTGAAAATAACAGCCTAGTGAAATCGTCTTGCTCTTTTTCAACATGTTTACGTGCATCACCATATATCGATGCTGGTTTCGCCAAAATTTCATCATTAGCATTCTCCACTCCATATTTGCAACATTCTTCCGACAACTTGGTTCCTAATTTTGATAAAACAAGCAGATAACATCAAAACAAACATAACAGCATTTTAGGAGGAAACAAAAAAACAAGTAAAGTTGTAAACCACTGCGAAATAGATTTTAGTTATTTACACTTCAAACCTGCTTCAATGTGCTTATATCCAATGGATGTAAAAGCTTCTGCTGCTTTAATTAGTTCCTTTTGAAATTCCTGATAAAAACAAGGAGAATCAGGTCAAAAAATAAAATAAAATAAAATAACAGATAACGCGAATAAACGCTGCTACCTTTCCTGAACGAGTTGATCTGTAAAGCTTCTCCAACTGCTGGTGCCTTTGCAGCTCCAACTCATCAATAACCATAACATCTGAATGCTCATATCCACTTGCACTAAACTGCTTTATAACAGCCTGAAAAACAAGATATATTAATAACGCTAACAGATAGTGGTACCGACTCAAATACATAAAAGTACAAATCTAGTTTATGACTTTACTCACTTAACTCTACATTGACGGAGGCGAGTCAACCGTTTTTTTGTTGACTTCAAATCCTATATGTAAACCGTAAATTCCCCTCATGTAACATCATCTCTATTCCCCACATCGATTAAAAACCTAAATTGTTAATTATGTTTTGCAGTTAAAGTTTTAATTTTCTGTTGCTAACAATTGATTTATTAGATCTTTTTTTAAGAACAAACATGTATATGCCATGTACGCGTCGCCTATACATAACTACGTGTTTGTGAAACTGTATGTGTAATTAAAAAGAGTCAATTTTTAATTCAACATCATATCCAAGTCCAACTAACATTGTGCCCAAAATTCAACATCTATGAGGATCAGAATTATGCATTTGATCTACAATCTTAGCTCTGCTATGCAATCACTGACAATTATTGTATATATTAGTATTAAAGACCCAATTATCAATCAAGAGCAACAAAACCCTAATATATATGGAAAGAAAATGAAAATCCTAAATCTAATACAGCAAATATGAACTAACAACATAATTTATGTATGTATTCAATTGAATTGAAATTAGATAAAAAGTTGAAGTGAGAAAGTGAGATAATTGAATTAACTAATTACCAGTTGCTGTTTGGCGACTTGATCTCGTAACTTACTTGCTTGTTTCCTTAGCGCATCCATGATGACGATGATGAAAAGAATCGAGATTTATTTAATTGGTAAACCAAGTGTGGAAATGCATGTTTATCAGATCTTTAAACAACTTTTTTCTTAATTGTTCCAAAAACCCTTAAACTTTTTGTTTTTGTGTTCTCACTTCAGACTAAAACCATCTTTAACCTACCTAGGGGTGATGTGTAATAAAATTGGTTGCCTATTTGAAGTCGTATTAAATAAAGTGAATTTACATGTCAAATTTTAGTGTTAAGTTTATGAAGGGTGATGATAAAATATGATAGTTATACAATCAATAAGTTAACAATATATAAAAGTTAATAGTTAATTATGATTGGTTAAAAAAAATCTAAAGCCTTTTTTTTTTTTTTTTTGAAGATTTGTGACTGACGCCCCTCCAGCTTTACGTGTGACGCTCGTTAGAGATATCAAGGACGTCAAAATCCTGTGTCACCTCATCCAGATGCGGAGGTATTCATTAAACTATGGTGTCAATTGACGCGACGATCCTTCTCTAATCAAAGAAGAAGTTTTTCGCTTTTACAAGGAACTGTTTAGTGAATCTAATAGTCGCAGACCAAGATTACTAAATATGAACACTAATCGAATTACACTTGATAAGGCTGATCAACTTGAAACACTTATCAGCGAAGGTAAGGTGTGGAGAGCGATTAAAGATTGTGGAAGTTCAAAAGCTCCGGGACCGGACGGATTCAACTTTAAATTTTTTAAACGATTTTAAGGAGGATCTTATGAAAGCAATCACGTGGTTTTGTGAGAAATGAGACATCTCCTTGGGTTGTAATGCTTCGTTCTTTACCTTGATCCAAAAAAATGATCCATCATGCTTGGGAGATTACCGACCGATTAGTCTAATCCGAAGTTATTATAAAATAATTTCTAAGATTCTTGCAAACCGTCTCCGAAAGGTCCTACCCAACCTAATAGGACATGAACAAAGTGCATATTTAAAGGAGAGATCGATCCTTGATGGAGTGTTAATTTTGAATGAAGCTCTTTCGGACTTGAAAGCTCAAAGACGGAAAAGTTTCATATTCAAAGTTGACTTCGAGAAAGCGTTTAATAGTGTCAAATGGCAATTTCTTTTCGATATAATGGAAGGCATGGGATTCGGGACAAAATGGAGGAAATGGATAGAGGCTTGTTTCAAATCGACATCGGTTTCTATCTTAGTGAATGGATCACCGACCAAGGAGTTCAATCTTGAAAGAGGGATCTGACAAGGGATCCTCTCTCCCCTTTTCTATTTATCATCGTGGGTGAAGGTCTAAATTCCATGATCAAGAATGCGACAAATATTGGCCATTTTAAAGGTGTAGAAATCGGAGAATAAGATACCACTTTCACACCTCCAATACGCGGATGACACTATCCTTATTGGGGAATGGGGTAGAAGGAACACACAAAATATCTTAAATATACTCAAATGTTTTGAGAAAGCCTCGGGATTAAAAGTCAACATCGCAAAAAGTAGTGTATATGGCATTGGGGTAGCATCTCACGAAACAGTTACATTAGCTGCAAAATTCGGTTGTGTGGCAGGGACTTTCCCATTAACCTACTTAGGAATCCCGGTCGGTGTGAGTATGAGAAAAGCTGCGGATTGGAAAATGGTAATAGAGAAATTCCAAAAATGACTCTCGGATTGGAAAGCATGAACTATGTCATTCAATGGACGTTTGACACTCATAAAATCGGTTCTTTCAAGTTTACCGTTATACCTTTTCTCGATCTATCGGGCTCCCTCGTGCGTCATCAACCTTCTCAACTCCCTAAGGCGGAATGATACACTTTTTTGGAAGGATCTCTGGACCGGGGATCGATGTTTCATGGAGAAATACCTGAGATTATTCAGACTAGAAGATGCTGGTGATGCACGTATTGCAGATAGGATCAAGTGGCAGGATCGAGCTGGGAATGGGTCTGGAACTGGACAAGACGGCCATCGGGAAGAACTGATGCGGAGCTAAATGATTTGAAGAATGCAATCTCACTCAATAGGTTTACAAAAAATAAACGCGACAGATGGCTTTGGAAATTGTCTTCGAGCAATGTTTTCATCTCCAACAGTCTCGTGAAACATGTCAACGAAATGCTGCTGCAAAACATCCAATCGAATTCGGAAAATTGGCTACCACAAAAGATCGATATTTTTATATGGAGAGCCCGAAGGAAAAAGGATTCCGGTACGTATTGAGCTTGAAAAAAAAGGAACTGATCTTGATTCTACGCGATGTCCTTTATGTGACGAAGCTCTTGAAACTGTTGAACATGCTCTCCTCTTTTGCAAACATGCAATGGAAGTATGGACTAAAGTTTTCGCTTGGTGGGGAATGAACAATGTAACTGTTAGTCCCTTTAGGAGCAATACCGATCGGTTTCTAAGTTGTTATGTGGGTTAGGGTATAGGTTATGTAAGAACACTAGAGTGAAAGTGAGATAAATGATAAAGTGTAAATGAGATAACTAGTTCACAAAATGGTGGGGAGGTTGTTTATATATGACAACCTCCCAAGTTACATGACTTACAAAGTTACCATGGTTATTAAGGTAAATACAAGTTATTACAACACTAAAACCGTACGCCACTAATCTATTACATAAACTAATGTCAACAATCTCCTTTTGGCGTGCGGTTTTCAAAAAATATCACCCTCCTTGAATTAGCCTTGATTTGCACCCTCGGCAGCCTTTTTCTTTGCTTCCTCCTCAGCTTTTAGTGCCCTGATCACATCGCTTCCCGGTGTATAGTTTCTTTCGTAGTGCTTTGGAATAATGAACCTCTTGAGGCTACCGACATTGTATTCAAATCTTGGCACGTACTGTGAACCTGTGAAGTAGTTCTTTTTTCTGTTTATTCCCGGAAAGGTATCAAACTACCTCATGTACAACCTGAATTCAAGAACCTCATTGATGTGGTTCGCCATCTCATTCGTCATCAGCTTCTGGTAGTTCCCGATGTTCTCTGTCCTCTTGTACATGTCAAAGAACTTTAGAGCACGCTTTAGTGTTCCATCAGAGTATTTAGACAATTCGGATCTGATAACGCCAAAATCATACATGTTTATTGTCGTTATTTCGATCTAATTCTGTATCTATTTGTATGTATTTGTTGTACGTATGTATTGTAATTCATGTTTATTTGTAAAAGTCCATTGTGATTGAATAAATGAAGACCAACAGCGAAAACAGAGTTAAAACGAAGATTGAACGCGTAAAACAGCCCAAAACCACTGAAATAGGTCCAAATGCGGCGCATCTCTCTTAGATGCGGCGCATCTCTGCACCATATAACTCCCGACAGTTTCAGATGCGGAGCATAAAGATTTCTGGACCAAAACTGCACCAGATGCGGCGCATCTGAGAGGGATGCAGCGCATCTGAGAGGGATGCAGCGCATCCAAGCCAGATGCGGCGCATCTGTCCCAGATGCGGCGCACCTGATCCCCTGCCGACAGTCCTAAGTTCAGAGCCTAGCTGGAATCTACTGAACATAAAGAGATGCGGCGCATCCCAAAGAGATGCGGCGCATCTGGTCACTTTCTGGCCAAAATACCTAACTTTTGAGCCTATTTAATGGAGCCTTTGGTTACATACTTGATACACCTTCACTATTATGTTCTCCCTCAGTTCTAGTACGATTTTCAAGGCTCAAGGAAGGCTACAAGGAAATCTCCACTCTTTCAACATCAAGATTAAGCTAGGGTTATTCATCGCAATTGGTATAATTGTTCTATATCTTTTAAACTTGAATTCGAATTGTATTTACAGTTTCATTAATTCTACTATGATTATGTTTGGCTAAAAACCTTGTGTGTTTGCTTCAATGTAAGATTTATGTCTTGGGATTGTTCTATACTTTGATGTTATGCTAGTTATATATATGTTTGATTGATTAAATTATCTAGCTCAACTGTAAGAACCATTGTTATGCTTGCTTAGTTCATTACTTCAATTATATAGATTGCAAACCTATTAATGTGAGTTAACTAGGAAAACAATCTATACTTCAATACACCTAGTAATCTAGACGATTAGTTGCATAAACTTAAGTGATTTTGTTATGTGTTTAATTCGGTAATTGAATAAGTTCCAAAGCAACATAATTATGAAATTACCTCAAGTGATTATTGTAATTTAGGTTTCACGTGAGTTTAACCGGGTTGGATCTAGTTAGTTAATCAATCTAAATCACCATGTTCTTTCAAAAGATTCATTGTTGTAATCATCCTTGTATCCTAGTTCAATTATGTAAGTTATGACTTGGTTTATATGAGTTTATCAAAGACCATAGCTTATACTTCAACACCTAGTGATCTAGCCACCTATATGTGAGTATAGGATGCTAATTGAACGATATTTAGGATATACAATCATGTAGTTTACTTAGAGTGATCTTAGTAAACTAGATTTTATGCGAATTCAACCACGAAAGAATCTTGTTGATTAAACATAGTTCTTAAGTTTATAGAAATTATGAAATTGATATAAACTGCTCTATTGTAACTATCACATAACGGTTTTAATTATAAAAGAACAATCTCTGTCATTTATCAAGCATAGAAGTAAACACCACATTCTCATTCTTGTTATTCATTATATTAATTTACTGTTTCGTTAAACGAAAATACAACTTCAAACACAAACCCCCCTTTAGAATAACTAATCGTTGTAAAATCCTTAAAACAAACTTTTCCCTGTGGATCGAACTGGTCAATTTACTTGCTAGTTACTGCATGATCGGGTTTTAGTTGCCTGTATTATGTGTTAATTATTAAGCATATTGTCTACATTTTAAAGGTTACGTCTTGACACATTAACTTTTTGGCGCCGCTGCCGGGGAGCGGTTTTGTTAAAAGATTTTAATAAACTTTGAATTATTAGATCCTTTTGTAGGAATTCAATTCCTAGAAAAGTTACTTTTTATTGTAAGCTTGTGTTTTTGCAATTAGTTTGTTTGTGGTGTTGTGATTGCAGGATAGGTATTAATGCATGAATCTACGTTCTTCCAACTCTAATTTAATTCCTTCATATCCTGAACCTGAAAGAGAACTTCACGAACGCTTAAGAGCTCAAGAAGTAGAGTCTCTTGCTCAGGGTTTAGAATCACTTTCATTAGATTCTAACTCTGAACCAATTGTTCAACCAATCATAGAGCCAGTTATTAAAGAAGAGGAAGAGATGGTTGCTATAAATCAAAAGATGGATGCATTAATGAAGGCAACAAGAACAGGTCAAGGCCACGGAATTATTCAACCCACGATAACTGATGGTTTTGAAATAAAGGGTCAATTTCTCCACATGGTGACTAATACATGCCAATTCGGTGGAGCCCCAAATGAGGATGCTAACGAGCATCTTCGTAAGTTTGTAAGCATTTGCAAGCTTTTCAAAATCAAAGATGTCACCGATGAGGTCGCATGTTTAAAAATCTTTCCATGGTCATTAAAGGACGATGCAAGAGATTGGCTAGACTCATTACCGGAAGGTTATATTGAAGATTGGAATGATATGATGGACAAGTTTTTGTCAGAATTCTTCCCTGCTTCAAAAGCAGCAAAGTTGCAAAGTGATATAAATCACTTCAAGCAAAAGTCTAATGAGATTCTTTATGAAGCTTGGACCCGATTCAATAAAATGCTTAGGGTATGTCCTCAACACGGGTTGAATACATTCCAAAAGGTCCAAATATTCTATAAAGGAGTCAATGTGGCTACTCGAAAGGATATTGATGTTGCAGCAGGAGGATCAATCATGAAAAAAATGCCCGAAGAAGCTCACACAATCATTGCCGATATAGCAGCACATTCTCATAATTGGCATCAAGAGATGGAGTTCTCTAGATCATCAACGGTTGCTAATATCGAAAGCAATGATGAAATCGCTGCATTAAAAGTTCAATTGGCAAATCAAGCAAGGCAAATTGAGAAGGTAACCAAAGAAATGCACGCTATCAGGGTAGGGTGTAAATTGTGCCAAGGTCCCCATCTCACTAGAGATTGCGACCAAACGACAATGGAAGAGCAAGCAAATTTTTTAGGTTACTTGCGTAAAGGTGAAATGAATTTTGACGACTTTCCGGCAGTTGAAGCAATGAACCGGAAATATCCTCCTGTCAACAGTTATCAAATAGGAGGACCTTCAAGTTCAAACAACAATTACCACAGAGGAAATTCAGGTTATCAAAATAACCAGAATTTCCCAAATAAAAATCAAAGAAATGCACCACCGGGTTACAATCATCTAAACAATCGTAATCAACCTCTACGAAACTACCAAAATAATTTCCAACACAATCAACCACAACCACAACCACAAGCACTTATACAACCACAACCCGACAAGAAATCTGGTTTAGAAGATCTTTTGAGAGATTTTATGGTTATACACGAGCAAACTGCGGAACTTCAAACTCAACAAATTCGAAATCAACAAGCTACGATTCAGAATTTAAAAAGGGATGTTGGAAGGATCTTGAAATGTCCCGTTCATATTGATTATAAACGTTCCATATTAATTGATTTCGTTGCGAGGTTTTGACCTCTATATGAGACGTTTTTCAAAGACTGCATTCATTTTTAAAACAACCATAACCTTTATTTTATCAATAAAGGTTTCAAAAGCATTACGTAGATTATCAAATAATGATAATCTAAAATATACTGTTTACACACGACCATTACATAATGGTTTACAATAGAAATATATTACATCGACATATGTTTCTTGAATGCAGTTTTTACATAATATCATACAAACATGGACTCCAAATCTTGTCCTTATTTTAGTATGCAACAGCGGAAGCTCTTAATATTCACCTGAGAATAAACATGCTTTAAACATCAACAAAAATGTTGGTGAGTTATAGGTTTAACCTATATATATCAAATCGTAACAATAGACCACAAGATTTCATATTTCAATATACATCCCATACATAGAGATAAAAATCATTCATATGGTGAACACTGGTAACCGACATTAACAAGATGCATATATAAGAATATCCCCATCATTCCGGGACACCCTTCGGATATGATATAAATTTCGAAGTACTAAAGCATCCGGTACTTTGGATGGGGTTTGTTAGGCCCAATAGATCTATCTTTAGGATTCACATCAATTAGGGTGTCTGTTCCCTAATTCTTCGATTACCAGACTTAATAAAAAGGGGCATATTCGATTTCGATAATTCAACCATAGAATGTAGTTTCACGTACTTGTGTCTATTTTGTAAATCATTTATAAAACCTGCATGTATTCTCATCCCAAAAATATTAGATTTTTAAAAGTGGGACTATAACTCACTTTCACAGATTTTTACTTCGTCGGGAAGTAAGACTTGGCCACTGGTTGATTCACGAACCTATAACAATATATACATATATATCAAAGTATATTCAAAATATATTTACAATACTTTTAATACATTTTGATGTTTTAAGTTTATTAAGTCAGCTGTCCTCGTTAGTAACCTACAACTAGTTGTCCATAGTTAGATGTACAGAAATATATCGATAAATATTATCTTGAATCAATCCACGACCCAGTGTATACGTATCTCAGTATTGATCACAACTCAAACTATATATATATTTTGGAATCAACCTCAACCCTATATAGCTAACTCCAACATTCACATATAGAGTGTCTATGGTTGTTCCGCAATATATATATATATATATATATATATATATATATATATATATATATATATATATATATATATATATATATATATATATATATATAGATGGGTCGACATGATAGGTCGAAACATTGTATACGTGTCTATGGTATCTCAAGATTACATAATATATAATATAAGTTTATTAGGTTATGGTTGGAATAGATTTATTAGTAACTTTCACGTAGGTAAAATGAGTAGTTTTTATCAATCTTGTTTTACTCGCCATTTCTTCATTTCTAATCCGTTTTGAGTGATTCCAGTGGCCACGGTTTCGTATTGAACTTAACTTTATGAATCAAAATAGAAAAAGTATAAGTTTATTGTCAGAAATACAAGTTACAAGTCGTTTTTGAAAGAGGTAGTCATTTCCGTCGAAAGAACGACATCTTGATGACCATTTTGAAAAACATACTTTCACTTTGAGTTTAACCATGATTTTTGGATATAGTTTCATGTTCATAAGAAAAATCATTTTTACAGAAGTATAGCTTCTAAATCAAAGTTCTTCTTAGCTTTTAATTATCCCAACCAAAACAGCCCCCGGTTTTACTACGACGGCGTATATCCAGTTTTATGGTGTTTATCGTGTTTTCGGGTTTTAAATCATTAAGTTAGCATATCATATAGATATAGAACATGTGTTTAGTTGATTTTAAAAGTCTAGTTAGAATTATTAACTTTATTTGCGAACAAGTTTAGAATTAACTAAACTATGTTCTAGTGATTACAAGTTTATAACGTTGAATAAGACAGCTTTTTATGTATGAATCGAATGATGTTATGAACATAATTACTACCTCAAGTTCCTTGGATAAACCTACTGAAAATGAGAAAAATGGATCTAGCTTCAAAGGATCCTTGGTTGGCTTGAAAGTTCTTGAAGCAGAATCATGACACGAAAACAATTTCAAGTAAGATTTCCACTCGAAATAAGATTGTTATAGTTATAGAAATTGAATTAAAGTTTGAATATGATTATTACCTTGTATTAAAAAGATAACCTACTGTAAGTAACAAAGGTTTCTTGATCTTGGATGATTACTTGGAATGGATTTAGAAAACTTGGAAGTAAACTTGCAATCTTGGAAGTATTCTTGATTTTATGAAACTAGAACTTTTGGAATTTATGAAGAACACTTAGAACTTGAAGATAGAACTTGAGAGAGATCAATTAAATGAAGAAAATTGAAGAATGAAAGTGTTTGTAGGTGTTTTTGGTCGTTGGTGTATGGATTAGATATAAAGGATATGTAATTTTGTTTTCATGTAAATAAGTCATGAATGATTACTCATATTTTTGTAATTTTATGAGATATTTCATGCTAGTTGCCAAATGATGGTTCCCACATGTGTTAGGTGACTCACATGGGCTGCTAAGAGCTGATCATTGGAGTGTATATACCAGTAGTACATACATCTAAAAGCTGTGTATTGTACGAGTACGAATACGGGTGCATACGAGTAGATTTGTTGATGAAACTGAACGAGAATGTAATTGTAAGAATTTTTGTTAAGTAGAAGTATTTCGATAAGTGTCTTGAAGTCTTTCAAAAGTGTATGAATACATATTAAAACACTACATGTATATACATTTTAACTGAGTCGTTAAGTCATCGTTAGTCGTTACATGTAAATGTTGTTTTGAAACCATTAGGTTAACGATCTTGTTAAATGTTGTTAACCCAATGTTTATAATATCAAATGAGATTTTAAATTATTATATTATCATGATATTATGATGTACGAATATCTCTTAATATGATCTATATACATTAAATGTCGTTACAACGATAATCGTTACATATATTTCTCATTTCAAAATCATTAAGTTAGTAGTCTTATTTTTACATATGTAGTTCATTGTTAATATGCTTAATGATATATTTACTTATCATTTAACATAATTAACCAAGTGTATCAATATCTTAATATGATTCATATGTACCTAGTAAGACGTTATAACGATAATCGTTATATATATCGTTTTCGAGTTTCTTAATTTAATAGTCTCATTTTTATGTATATAACTCATTGTTAAAATACCTAATGAGATACATACTTATAATAAAATCATGTTAACTATATATATAACCATATATATGTCATCGTATAGTTTTTACAAGTTTTAACGTTCGTGAATCACCGGTCAACTTGGGTGGTCATTTGTCTATATGAAACCTATTCCAATTAATCAAGTCTTAATAAGTTTGATTGCTTAACATGTTGGAAACACTTAATCATGTAAATATCAATTTCATTTAATATATATAAACATGGAAAAGTTCGGGTCACTACAGTACCTACCCGTTAAATAAATTTCGTCCCGAAATTTTAAGCTGTTGAAAGTGTTGACGAATCTTTTAGAAATAGATGCGGGTATTTCTTCTTCATATGATCTTCACGCTCCCAGGTGAACTCGGGTCCTCTACGAGCATTCCATCGAACCTTAACAATCGGTATCTTGTTTTGTTTAAGTCTCTTAACCTCACGATCCATTATTTCGACAGGTTCTTCAATGAATTGAAGTTTTTCATTGATTTGGATTTCGTCCAACAGAATAGTGAGATCTTCTTTAGCAAAACATTTCTTCAAATTTGAGACGTGGAAAGTGTTATGTACAGCCGCGAGTTGTTGAGGTAGCTCCAGTTGGTAAGCTACTGGTCCGACACGATCTATAATCTTGAATGGTCCAATGTACCTTGGATTTAGTTTCCCCCGTTTACCAAATCGAACAACGCCTTTCCAAGGTAAAACCTTAAGCATGACCATTTCTCCAATTTCAAACTCTATATCTTTTCTTTTACTGTCCGCGTAGCTCTTTTGTCGACTCTGGGCGGTTTTCATTCTTTGTTGAATTTGGATGATTTTCTCGGTAGTTTCTTGTATTATCTCAGAACCCGTAATCTGTCTATCCCCCACTTCATTCCAACAAATCGGAGACCTGCACTTTCTACCATAAAGTGCCTCAAACGGTGCCATCTCAATACTAGAATGATAACTGTTGTTGTAGGAAAATTCTGCTAACGGTAGGTGTCGATCCCAACTGTTTCCGAAATCAATAACACATGCTTGTAGCATGTCTTCAAGCGTTTGTATTGTCCTTTCGCTCTGCCCATCAGTTTGTGGATGATAGGCAGTACTCATGTCTAGACGAGTTCCTAATGCTTGCTGTAATGTCTGCCAGAATCTTGAAATAAATCTGCCATCCCTATCAGAGATAATAGAGATTGGTATTCCATGTCTGGAGACGACTTCCTTCAAATACAGTCGTGCTAACTTATCCATCTTGTGATCTTCTCTTATTGGCAGGAAGTGTGCTGATTTGGTGAGACGATCAACTATTACCCAAATAGTATCAAAACCACTTGCAGTCCTTGACAATTTAGTGATGAAATCCATGGTAATGTTTTCCCATTTCCATTCTGGGATTTCGGGTTGTTGAAGTAGACCTGATGGTTTCTGATGCTCAGCTTTAACCTTAGAACACGTCAAACATTCTCCTACGTATTTAGCAACATTGGCTTTCATACCCAGCCACCAAAAATGTTTCTTGAGATCCTTGTACATCTTCCCCGTTCCAGGATGTATTGAGTATCTGGTTTTATGAGCTTCTCTAAGTACCATTTCTCTCATATCTCCAAATTTTGGTACCCAAATCCTTTCAGCCCTATACCGGGTTCCGTCTTCCAGAATATTAAGATGCTTTTTCGATCCTTTGGGTATTTCATCCTTTAAATTTCCCTCTTTTAAAACTCCTTGTTGCGCCTCCTTTATTTGAGTAGTAAGGTTATTGTGAATCATTATATTCATAGATTTTACTCGAATGGGTTCTCTGTCCTTCCTGCTCAAGGCGTCGGCTACCACATTTGCCTTCTCCGGGTGGTAACGAATCTCAAAGTCGTAATCATTCAACAATTCAATCCACCTACGCTGCCTCATATTCAGTTGTTTCTGATTAAATATGTGTTGAAGACTTTTATGGTCGGTATATATAATACTTTTGACCCCATATAAGTAGTGCCTCCAAGTCTTTAATGCAAAAACAACTGCGCCTAATTCAAAATCATGCGTCGTATAATTTTGTTCGTGAATCTTCAATTATCTAGACGCATAGGCAATCACCTTCGTTCGTTGCATTAATACACAACCGAGACCTTGCTTTGATGCATCACAATAAATCACAAAATCATCATTCCCTTCAGGCAATGACACTATAGGTGCCGTAGTTAGCTTTTTCTTCAATAATTGAAACGCTTTCTCTTGTTCATCCTTCCATTCAAATTTCTTCCCTTTATGCGTTAATGCAGTCAAGGGTTTTGCTATTCTGGAAAAGTCTTGGATGAACCTTCTGTAGTAACCAGCTAGTCCTAAAAACTGGCGTATGTGTTTCGGAGTTTTCGGGATTTCCCACTTTTCAACAGTTTCTATCTTTGCCGGATCCACATTAATACCTTCTTTGTTCACTATGTGACTGAGGAATTCAACTTCTTCCAACCAAAATGCACACTTTGAAAACTTAGCGTACAATTCTTCTTTCCTCAATACTTCTAACACCTTTCTCAAATGTTCATTGTGTTCTTGGTCATTCTTTGAGTAAATAAGTATGTCATCAATGAAAACAATAACAAACTTGTCAAGGTATGGTCCACACACTCGGTTCATAAGGTCCATGAACACAGCTGGTGCATTAGTTAAACCAAACTGCATGACCATAAACTCGTAATGACCGTAATGTGTTCTGAAAGCAGTCTTTGGAATATCATCTTCTTTCACCCGCATTTGATGATACCCGGAACGTAAGTCAATCTTTGAATAAACAGACGATCGTTGTAGTTGATCAAATAAGTCATCGATTCTCGGTAGTGGGTAGCGGTTCTTGATGGTAAGTTTGTTCAACTCTCGGTAGTTGATACACAACCTGAATGTACCATCTTTCTTCTTGACAAACAAAACAGGAGCTCCCCACGGTGATGTGCTTGGTCGAATGAAACCACGCTCTAAAAGTTTTTGTAATTGGCTTTGCAGTTCTTTCATCTCGCTGGGTGTGAGTCTGTAAGGAGCACGAGCTATTGGTGCAGCTCCTGGTACAAGATCTATTTGAAATTCAACGGATCGATGTGGGGGTAATCCCGGTAATTCTTTCAAAAATACATCGGGAAATTCTTTTGCTACGGGAACATCATTGATGCTCTTTTCTTCAGTTTGTACTTTCTCGACGTGTGCTAGAATAGCATAGCAACCTTTTCTTATTAGTTTTTGTGCCTTAAAATTACTAATAAGATGTAGCTTCGTGTTTCCCTTTTCTCCGTACACCATTAAGGGTTTTCCTTTTTCTCGTATAATGCGAATTGCATTTTTGTAACAAACAATCTCTGCTTTCACTTCTTTCAACCAGTCCTTACCGATTATCACATCAAAACTCCCTAGCTCTACTGGTATCAAGCCAATCTTAAATGTTTCGCTAACCAGTTTAATTTCTCGATTCAGACATATATTATCTGCTGAAATTAATTTACCATTTGCTAATTCGATTAAAAATTTACTATCCAAAGGCGTCAATGGACAACTTAATTTAGCACAAAAATCTCTACTCATATAGCTTCTATCCGCACCCGAATCAAATAAAACGTAAGCAGATTTATTGTCAATAAGAAACGTACCCGTAACAAGCTCCGGGTCTTCCTGTGCCGCTGCCGCATTAATATTGAAAACTCTTCCGCGGCCTTGTCCATTCGTGTTCTCCTGGTTCGGGAAATTTCTAATAATGTGGCCCGGTTTTCCACATTTATAACAAACTACATTGGCATAACTTGCTCCGACACTACTTGCTCCGCCATTACTCGTTCCGACACCATTTGTTCCTTTCGTTCTATTAACCCCTGGTCCGTAGACCTCACACTTCACCGCGCTATGACCATTTCTTTTAAACTTGTTACAAAATTTGGTGCAGAACCCCGAGTGATACTTTTCACACCTTTGACATAGCTGCTTCTGATTGTTGTTGTTGTTTCGGTTATTATTGTTGTTGGGATGATTGTTGTAGTTGCTGTTGTTGTTGTTGTTGTTGTTGTTGTTGGGCCGTTTGTTGTAGTTGCGATTGATGTTGCGATTGTTGGGATAGTTGTTGCGATTATTGTTGTAATTGCTATTATTGTTGTATTGGTGATTCTTATCACCGTTTTCCTCCCACTTTCTTTTGACTTGCTTCACATTGGCCTCTTCAGCAGCCTGTTCTTTAATTCTTTCTTCAATCTGGTTTACTAGTTTGTGAGCCATTCTACATGCCTGTTGTATGGAGGCGGGCTCGTGTGAACTTATATCTTCTTGGATTCTTTCCGGTAATCCTTTCACAAACGCGTCGATCTTCTCTTCCTCATCTTCGAACGCTCCCGGACACAATAGGCATAATTCTGTGAATCGTCTTTCGTACGTGGTAATATCAAATCCTTGGGTTCGTAACCCTCTAAGTTCTGTCTTGAGCTTATTGACCTCGGTTCTGGGACGGTACTTCTCGTTCATTAAATGCTTGAATGCTGACCACGGTAGTGTGTAAGCATCATCTTGTCCCACTTGCTCTAGATAGGTATTCCACCATGTTAACGCAGAACCTGTGAAGGTATGCGTAGCGTACTTCACTTTGTCCTCTTCAGTACACTTACTTATGGCAAACACCAATTCGACCTTCTCGATCCACCGTTTCAATCCGATCGGTCCTTCGGTTCCTTCAAATTCCAAAGGTTTACAGGCAGTGAATTCTTTGTAGGTGCATCCTACACGATTTCCTATACTGCTAGATCCAAGGTTATTGTTGGTATGTAGCGCAGCCTGTACTGCGGCTATGTTTGAAGCAAGAAAGGCACGAAATTCCTCTTCGCTCATATTCAAGGTGTGTCGAGTAGTCGGTGCCATTTCCTTCAAAATAGTCAAATGAAACGAGTTAATCATATAGAATATCAAGAGTAGTCAATAGTATTTCGTAGCGTAATATGAACTTATTTATAAAAGCTCTTTCTTCATATTAGCATTTTATATTCTTTAATTCGGGTAGTACCTACCCGTTAAGTTCATACTTAGTAGCTAACATACCATTTCAACTACTACAATTCTATATGAAAAACTTAATCACAAAAAAAAAATATCATATTCAAACCTTTATACAATAACTTGCAAACTTACAATACCGCTTTTTTTTTACATATAACATGAAATATAGCACATAAAACTTTGATACAAAGTAGTTGCGAAGATAATTCTAGCTAGTACACAAGTCATTCAGTAAAGGCAATAAATACACGTAATTGATACGTCCAGAAACAAGTCATGCATTCTGGTTTTACTAGGACTACTTCCCATCCTTGGTCTTGTGGAACATAACCGTTATGGCCGTTGATAAGACAGCGTGTTGTAACGTCGTCAAAGGGATGAGGGTTACGTAATATCCAACAGTCCCGTAACAATCTAAAAACCTCATTTCTTACCCCAATTACCGACTCCGTCAGTTGTGGGAATGTTTTGTTTAATAGTTGTAGCCCGATGTTCTTGTTCTCACTTTGGTGAGAAGCGAACATTACTAACCCGTAAGCATAACATGCTTTTTTATGTTGCATGTTAGCCGCTTTTTCTAAATCACGAAGTCCTATTTTCGGATATATTGAGTCAAAATAATTTCTTTACCCGTTGCGTAAAATAGCATTTAGGTTCCCCGCAATATATGCGTCAAAGTAAACACATCGTAACTTATAGATTTCCCAATGTGATATCCCCCATCTTTTGAACGAAAGCCTTTTATAAACCAAGGCATTCTTGGAACGTTCTTCGAATGTCTTACAAACTGATCTCGCCTTAAATAGTTTTGCCGAGGAATTCTGACCGACTCTAGACAAGATTTCATCAATCATGTCTCCGGGTAGGTCTCTTAAAATATTGGGTTGTCTATCCATTTTGTGTTTTTATACTGTAAAATAGACAAGAGTTAGATTCATAAAAAAAATACTTATTAATACAAGCAATTTTTACATATATCATAAAGCATAAGCACACTATATTACATATATTACACCACAGGAATACAACTATCTTATTCCGACTCGCTTGTTTCTTCTTCTTCTTCAGTTTTGGTTCGTTTTGACAAGTTTCTAGGGATATATGATGTTCCCCTAATACGAGCCGTCGTTTTTCACATTGGTTTAGAAAAACCTGGTGGTTTAGAGGTTCCCGGGTTATTGTCACAACTTAAGAAATACGGGTGTTGACGATACATATAAAGTTCATCGGGTTTGGAATCAAATTTCTCTATTTTTATGCCCTTTCCCTTATTGTTCTCTTTTGCCTTATTAAATTGTGTTGGGGTAATTTCCATAACATCATCGGAATCCTTGTCGGGATCCGATTCATCGGAGAATTGGTAATCCTCCCAATACTTTGCTTCCTTGGCGGAAACACCATTGACCATAATTAACTTTGGTCGGTTGGTTGAGGATTTTCTTCTACTTAATCGTTTTATTATTTCCCCCACTGGTTCTATTTCTTCTTCCGGTTCCGATTCTTCTTCCGGTTCCGATTCTTCTTCCGGTTCCGACTCTTCTTCCGGTTCCTCTTCGGGAACTTGTGAATCAGTCCACGAATCATTCCAATTTACATTTGATTCTTCATTATTATTAGGTGAGTCAATGGGACTTGTTCTAGAGGTAGACATCTATCACATAATATCAAACGCGTTAAGAGATTAATATATCACATAATATTCACATGTTAAAAATATATAGTTTCCAACAAAATTTGTTAAGCAATCATTTTTCAAGTAAACACGGTCGAAGTCCAGACTCACTAATGCATCCTAATAAACTCGATAAGACACACTAATGCAAAATTCTGGTTCTCTAAGACCAACGCTCGGATACCAACTGAAATGTCCCGTTCATATTGATTATAAACGTTCCATATTAATTGATTTCGTTGCGAGGTTTTGACCTCTATATGAGACGCTTTTCAAAGACTGCATTCATTTTTAAAACAACCATAACCTTTATTTTATCAATAAAGGTTTCAAAAGCATTACGTAAATTATCAAATAATGATAATCTAAAATATACTGTTTACACACGACCATTACATAATGGTTTACAATAGAAATATATTACATCGACATATGTTTCTTGAATGCAGTTTTTACATAATATCATACAAACATGGACTCCAAATCTTGTCCTTATTTTAGTATGCAACAGCGGAAGCTCTTAATATTCACCTGAGAATAAACATGCTTTAAACGTCAACAAAAATGTTGGTGAGTTATAGGTTTAACATATATATATATCAAATCGTAACAATAGACCACAAGATTTCATTTTTCAATATACATCCCATACATAAAGATAAAAATCATTCATATGGTGAACACCTGGTAACCGACATTAACAAGATGCATATATAAGAATATCCCCATCATTTCGGGACACCCTTCGGATATGATATAAATTTCGAAGTACTAAAGCATCCAGTACTTTGGATGGGGTTTGTTAGGCCCAATAGATCTATCTTTAGGATTCGCGTCAATTAGGGTGTCTGTTCCCTAATTCTTAGATTACCAGACTTAATAAAAAGGGGCATATTCGATTTCGATAATTCAACCAAAGAATGTAGTTTCACGTACTTGTGTCTATTTTGTAAATCATTTATAAAACCTGCATGTATTCTCATCCCAAAAATATTAGATTTTTAAAAGTGGGACTATAACTCACTTTCACAGATTTTTACTTCGTCGGGAAGTAAGACTTGGCCACTGGTTGATTCACGAACCTATAACAATATATACATATATATCAAAGTATATTCAAAATATATTTACAATACTTTTAATACATTTTGATGTTTTAAGTTTATTAAGTCAGCTGTCCTCGTTAGTAACCTACAACTAGTTGTCCACAGTTAGATGTACAGAAATATATCGATAAATATTATCTTGAATCAATCCAAGACCCAGTGTATACGTATCTCAGTATTGATCACAACTCAAACTATATATATATATATTTTGGAATCAACCTCAACCCTGTATAGCTAACTCCAACATTCACATATAGAGTGTCTATTGTTGTTCCGCAATATATATATAGATGGGTCGACATGATAGGTCGAAACATTGTATACGTGTCTATGGTATCTCAAGATTACATAATATACAATATAAGTTGATTAGGTTATGGTTGGAATAGATTTATTACTAACTTTCACGTAGGTAAAATGAGTAGTTTTTATCAATCTTGTTTTACTCGCCATTTCTTCATTTCTAATCCGTTTTGAGTGATTCCAGTGGCCACGGTTTCGTATTGAACTTAACTTTATGAATCTAAATAGAAAAAGTATAAGTTTATAGTCAAAAATACAAGTTACAAGTCGTTTTTTAAAGAGGTAGTTATTTCCGTCGAAAGAACGACATCTTGATGACCATTTTGAAAAACATACTTTCACTTTGAGTTTAACCATAATTTTTGGATATAGTTTCATGTTCATAAAAAAAATCATTTTTCCAGAAGTATAGCTTTTAAATAAAAGTTCTTCTTAGCTTTTAATTATCCCAACCAAAACAGCCCCCGGTTTTACTACGACGGCGTATATCCAGTTTTATGGTGTTTATCGTGTTTCCGGGTTTTAAATCATTAAGTTAGCATATCATATATATATAGAACATGTGTTTAGTTGATTTAAAAGTCTAGTTAGTAGGATTAACTTTATTTGCGAACAAGTTTAGAATTAACTAAACTATGTTCTAGAGATTACAAGTTTGTATCGTTGAATAAGACAGCTTTTTATGTATGAATCGAATGATGTTATGAACATCATTACTACCTCAAGTTCCTTGGATAAACCTACTAGAAATGAGAAAAATGGATCTAGCTTCAAAGGATCCTTGGATGGCTTGAAAGTTCTTGAAGCAGAATCATGACACTAAAACAATTTCAAGTAAGATTTCCACTCGAAATAAGATTGTTATAGTTATAGAAATTGAATTAAAGTTTGAATATGATTATTACCTTGTATTAGAAAGATAACCTACTGTAAGTAACAAAGGTTTCTTGATCTTGGATGATTACTTGGAATGGATTTAGAAAACTTGGAAGTAAACTTGCAATCTTTGATTTTATGAAATTAGAACTTTTGGAATTTATGAAGAACACTTAGAACTTGAAGATAGAACTTGAGAGAGATCAATTAGATGAAGAACATTGAAGAATGAAAGTGTTTGTAGGTGTTTTTGGTCGTTGGTGTATGGATTAGATATAAAGGATATGTAATTTTGTTTTCATGTAAATAAGTCATGAATGATTACTCATATTTTTGTAATTTTATGAGATATTTCATGCTAGTTGCCAAATGATGGTTTCCACATGTGTTAGGTGACTCACATGGGCTGCTAAGAGTTGATCATTGGAGTGTATATACCAATAGTACATACATCTAAAAGCTGTGTATTGTACGAGTACGAATACGGGTGCATACGAGTAAATTTGTTGATGAAACTGAACGAGGATGTAATTGTAAGCATTTTTGTTAAGTAGAAGTATTTTGATAAGTGTCTTGAAGTCTTTCAAAAGTGTATGAATACATATTAAAACACTACATGTATATACATTTTAACTGAGTCGTTAAGTCATCGTTAGTTGTTACATGTAAATGTTGTTTTGAAACCTTTAGGTTAACGATCTTGTTAAATGTTGTTAACCCAATTTTTATAATATCAAATGAGATTTTAAATTATTATATTATCATGATATTATGATGTACGAATATCTCTTAATATGATCTATATACATTAAATGTCGTTACAACGATAATCGTTACATATATTTCTCGTTTCAAAATCATTAAGTTAGTAGTCTTATTTTTACATATGTAGTTCATTGTTAATACACTTAATGATATATTTACTTATCATTTAACATAATTAACCAAGTGTATCAATATCTTAATATGATTCATATGTACCTAGTAAGACGTTATAACGATAATCGTTATATATATCGTTTTCGAGTTTCTTAATTTAATAGTCTCATTTTTATGTATATAACTCATTATTAAAATACCTAATGAGATACATACTTATAATAAAATCATGTTAACTATATATATAACCATATATATGTCATCGTATAGTTTTTACAAGTTTTAACGTTCGTGAATCACCGGTCAACTTGGGTGGTCATTTGTCTATATGAAACCTATTCCAATTAATCAAGTCTTAATAAGTTTGATTGCTTAACATGTTGGAAACACTTAATCATGTAAATATCAATTTCATTTAATATATATAAACATGGAAAAGTTCGGGTCACTACAGATCTCACAGTTACTAGCAGAGAGACCACCTGGTGCTCTCCCCTCAAATACTCAAGTGAATCCCAGTAACAATCAAACAAGGAATGAGCATGTAAATGCTATAACTACTAGAAGTGGTTTAACCACTAACCCGGAGACCCTTAAGTCCCCGGAAGTTCCTTTGTCTCCTCCTGTTTTGCAGGTACCTGTTGATGTAGATGAGCATGTTGAAAAAGAACAAGAGAAAGATGATCCACCGGAGGTCATATCGAAGAAAAGTGAAGAACCACCAGTGAAGGTGTACAAGGAACCTATTCCATACCCAAAAGCATTAAAGAAAGACAGACTCGCGAGCCAATATCAGAAATTTGCGGATATGATCAAGCAAATCAGCATTAACATGCCACTCACGGAGGTTCTTAAGGGTATGCCCCATTACGGGAAGTTTTTGAAAGATCTCATATCCTCGAAGGGTAAATACCACGAAGTTTCTGCCACATTCCTCCATGAGGAGTGTTCGGCCATCTTGAAAAAGCAAAATGTACCTCCAAAATTAGGAGATCCGGGTAGTTTTATCATACCATGTATGATGGGTGATTCGGTAGTGTACGATGCACTAGCCGACCTAGGTGCAAGTGTTAACCTAATGCCTTACTCGTTATATTTGAAACTTGACTTAGGAGACTTGAAACCAACCCGGATAGGTATTCGATTAGCAAATCAATCTTTTGATACTCCCATAGGTATAGTCGAGGATATTCTTGTAAAAGTTGGCTCACTTATCTTTCCCATGGACTTTGTTATTCTAGAAATGCGAGAGGACACAAAAGTTCCTATTATTTTAGGACGTCCTTTCCTTAACACCGCATATGCTATCATTAATGTCCAAAAAGAACAATTAAGTCTAGGTGTGGGAAACGATAGAATAATTTGTCACATTGACAAAGCCATGAAACGACCCACTTCCACCGATGACTCTTGTTTTCAAATTGATGTTATAGACCTGTGTTGAGAATGAATTGCAGGAGCTACTTAAAATTGATACCTCGGGGTTAACCCCAGTAAGTGAAAGTGAATATTTCAATATTGATGAGGATTTTGATGAGTTGATGAAGGTGGTCACGGATGATGAGACCATAGAAGAAGAAATTCCCAAGGAAGAGGAATCATTTGAAGATATCGGAAATAAAGATAGATTCCGAATAAAGAATTCCTTAGAAGAACCACCCGTACTAGAGCTTAAGGAGCTACCCAAACATTTGGAGTATGCTTATCTCGAAGGTACATCTCAATTACCGGTAATTATTGCTTCACATCTTTCCGGTAACGAGAAGGAAATGTTAATCTCTGTTTTAAAAAACCATAAAAAGGCTATAGCCTGGAAAACGATCGACATTCTAGAGATAAACCTATCTTATTGTACACATAAAAATCTCCTTGAGAATGACTTCAAACCAGTAGTGCAAAGACAACGAAGGCTAAATCCCAACATCAAAGAGGTTGTTAAAAAAGAGGTAGTCAAGCTTCTTGACGCCGGGTTAATCTACCCCATCTCCGATAGTCCTTGGGTTAGTCCAGTACAAGTAGTACCCAAAAAGGGGGGTACAACCGTTATTGTAAATGAAAAGGACGAACTCATTCCAACTAGAACGGTTACCGGCTGGAGAGTCTGTATTGATTACAGACGTCTCAATGATGCCACTAGAAAGGATCATTTTCCGTTGCCTTTTATTGATCAAATGATTGAACGATTAGCGGGGAAAGAATACTATTGCTTTCTAGATGGTTTCTCCGGTTACTTCCAAATTCCAATTGATCCTAACGACCAAGAAAAGACCACATTCACTTGTCCTTTTGGGACCTTTGCCTATCGCCGCATGCCATTTGGATTATGAAATGTACCCGGAACCTTTCAAAGGTGCATGATGGCAATTTTTGATGATATGGTAGAGGATTGTATGGAAGTCTTCATGGATGACTTTTCCGTGTTTGGAGACTCCTTTGAATCGTGTCTTTTTAACCTTGAACGTATGCTTATCCGATGTGAGAAAGCAAATTTGGTCCTGAATTGGGAAAATGACACTTCATGGTGAAGGAGTGCATTGTGCTTGGTCACAAGATATTTCGTGCGGGAATAGAGGTAGATAAAGCTAAAATTGAAGTTATCTCTAAGCTACCTATACCGACGAATGTCAAGGCCATTAGAAGCTTTCTTGGTCACGCGGGATTCTACAGACGATTTATCAAAGATTTTTCTAAAATCGCCCGCCCAATGACCAAACTTCTTGAAAAGGATGCTCCATTTGACTTTGATTTTAATTGAGAGGACGCATTCTCCATTCTAAAGTCAAAACTCACACAAGCTCCCATTATCGTATCTCCGGATTGGAGTATGCCATTTGAGCTAATGTGTGATGCGAGCGACTATGCCTTAGGTGCTGTTTTAGGACAACGTCCCGATAATCATTTTTGCCCAATTTATTATGCGAGCAAAACTCTAACGGGAGCTCAAATTAATTATACCACCACGGAAAAGGAGCTCCTGGCGGTTGTTTATGCGTTTGATAAATTTTGGTCATATTTGGTGTTGTCCAAAACCATTGTTTACACGGACCATTCGGCCCTTAGGTACTTATTCTCGAAACTAGATGCAAAGCATCGTCTCATACTTTGGGTTCTTTTACTTCAAGAGTTTGACATTGAGATACGTGACAAGAAAGGAGCCGAGAATCTAGCCGCCGACTATTTATCCCGACTTGAAAACCCCGAATTAGATAAACTCGATGATACAATCATCAAGGACACATTTCCTGATGAATCTCTAATGAGGGTTGACAAGGAATCTGATATCCCATGGTTTGCTCATTTTGCAAACTATCTTGCTTCAGGCATTCTTCAAAAAGAACTTTCTTATCAACAAAAGAAGAAATTCTTTGCGGATTTGAAGTCCTATTTCTGGGAACACCCCGACCTATTTCGTGTTGGTGCAGATCAAGTGATTCGCCGTTGTGTGTACGGAAAAGTGGCTGAGCATTGCCATTAAGGGCCCACCGGCGGTCATTTCGGACCAAACCACACCGCAAGAAAAATCCTTGACTCGGGCTTTTATTGGCCCACGATCTTTAAAGATGCCCATAATTTCGTTCGGACTTGTAATGCATGCCAACGAATGGGTAACATCACGAAAAAGGATGAGATGCCTCAAACCGGCATCCAAGTTTGTGAAATCTTTGATATTTGGGGAATCGATTTCATGGGACCATTTCCAAGTTCCCATAAGTGCAAGTACATCCTAGTAGCCGTTGACTATGTATCTAAGTGGGCTGAAGCGAAGGTTTTACCTACGAATGATGCTAGGGTGGTGGTGAACTTCTTGAAAAATCTCTTCTCGCGCTTTAGAATCCCAAAGGCGCTCATATCCGATTGAGGAACACATTTTGCCAACAACCTTCTTGAAAAGGTGTTGAAGAAGTATGGCGTAACTTATCGTTTGTCTACTCCGTACCACCCGCAAACGAGTGGTCGAGTGGAGAACACAAATCGTGCCTTGAAACGCATACTTGAGAAGACGGTTGATAACAACCCTAAGATTTGGAAACACAAGTTAGATGATGCGTTGTGGGCCTTTAGGACTGCTTTTAAAACACCAATCGGTACCACACCATTTAGACTTGTATATGGTAAAGCGTGCCATCTTTCGGTTGAAGTGGAACATAGAGCATACTGGGCAATGAAGCTTTGTAATTTAGACATGGAAAAGGCTGGTGAAAACCGATTCATGCAAATGCATGAATTGGAAGAGTTGAGGTTAGAAGCGTACGAGAATTCGAGCTCATATAAGGAGAAAACAAAAAGGTGGCATGATGCCCGATTGAAAGAAGTGAAAGAGTTTAAAACCGGTGATAAGGTTTTGGTTTTTAACTCAAGGTTTAAATTTTCTCCCAGAAAGTTGAAGTCCCGATGGACGGGACCTTATTTGGTGAAACAAGCATTTCCATCGGGATATGTTGAGTTGTTTGGAAACGTAAATACTTTTAAAGTGAATGGTCATCGATTAAAACTCTATTTTGATGGAGTTGATACCACGGTTCAAGATGACATCACTTTCTCCCCCAACGCTAATTAGCTTGGGAAGGAGTCGCGTGAACGACTCACTAATAAACTTCACAACGTGTACATAGTCTCATTCGTGCGTCTCGTTTCTTAGGATTGATGGTTTTTAAGTGATTTTTCGAGTTTTAGTACGAACCAAGTTGTTTAGGGCCCTTTCGCAATGTTTAACACGCGAAAAAACATCAAAAACTGGTGAAACAAGGCCAGATGCGCCGCATCTAGGCTTGATGCGCCGTATCTGAGGACAAGAAAAATCCCGACAGTTTCAGATGCGCCGAGAATTGGTCATGCGCCGCTTTTGGTCCACCAGATGCGCCGCATCTGCTTCAGATGCGCCGCATCTGAGCCAGATGCGCCGCATCTGAGCCAGATGCGCCGCATCTGTGTCTGAATGTGGGAGTCTGCCTATTTTTTTTGCACAAATACGGGAGTTTATCAATTTTACTCATTTTTTCACCTACAACTCCGAACTTCATCTCATTTTCTCTCAAGGATTCCATCTCTAAACACTAAATCAACCGATTAAACCCATCTTTGAGTATCTAATCCGTCTATCAACATGAGAAAGGTAAGATTAATCTTCATTTCTTCATGGTTCAAGTGTTCTTCATTCTCAAATTCGGATTTAGCTTGTTCTAAGTGTGGGGATGTTTAAATCTTCATGTTTTGGTCATTATATGCTTGTATTGTTGTTATTAATCCTTATTCATGCTCGAATTTCATGATTAATTGCTCAAAAATTTACTTTAAAAATTAGGGTTCTTCATGATTTTGGGGATTTCGAAAGAATGACCATTACTTGTTTAAATTGAGATGTTTTAGAGTTCAATTACTAGTATACATTAGCAAATCTGCATGAACCTTAGTTGAATTACACGATTACACAAATTATTGAATTTTAGGGTTCTTAAATTGGGGATTTTGACTTTTGTTGACTAGTAAGTGATCTAAGTGGAATTAAAGCAATTCATTGATTATGCTAAACTCATAAACACCTTAACTTAGTGTTTGTTTGAATTGAAAAGTTTTATTTGCGAAAGTTAAGGATTGTATGCTTAGGCTTTTTGATGAAATTGTATACTTGAGTCGACTTTAGTGTCTAAATGTATGATAACCATTGATTGCATATTGTTTGACATGCTTATTGATGAATGCTAATGGTTCCATATACTTGCTTTGGTGAAACTAATTATGCTAGATATGATTAAACTTATGAAGTGATAAAAATTATGAGTCATACTAGTACATGTTTGTTAAAATGAGATAAGTACATCCATGATAGAATTATGTTTGACATGAGAGTTTGTGTAATGCGTACGATATAACATGTTCTACATGGTTTTGGCTTGTGCAATATGAAAGATGTTTTGAATTTATTTAACGCTAATCAACTTGGTTTGTTGTTTTGTTTGTTTAGTTTTGTTGTATTTTTATGTAGACTAGAGCATCATCATCAAAATCAAAGAAGCAAAAAAGGCCCGGCAATTATAGATCCGGAAACAAGTGAGGAAGAAAATGCTGTTGAAGAAGAAGAAATGGATATTGACAACCAGCAATTAAATGTCAGTGGATTAACCACTCCGGATCCATGGATCAACGCGGTTTTGAGGCATCCGGAATATCATGAACGGATGAAGACACTTTTGCACAAAGACGTATACCTGGGTAAATATATTGATTGGTCACCGTTGTAAGAAACCGATGAATTGCAAACCTTTCGTAACCTTTTTCGGGTAACATATCAAGGCCATCGAATACATGCATGGGAAAACCTGTTCAGAATGCAAGAAAGAGTGTACGCACTTTTAGTCAAAGAATTCGTTGGTTCACTTAGGGTTGATTACACGTCACCAACATCAGGTACCTTTATGAGATTTCGTCTTGGAGGACAAGACCGGACATTAACACTGCTATAATTTGTAAAGGCGTTGGATATCTATGAAGGGTTGCCACAACAATTGATGCAAAATTACTTTAATCAGGATATAGTCTATGTTTCCTCTTTTAATCATTCAGAAGCATGGGTGGACATGAGCAATAGCGCATATAGTGCAAGCAAGCAGACTTGTAGCAAGCTACGTACTTACCAGCATCGATGCGTCCAAAGATTCATTTCAAGTACCATAAACTGTCGAAAAGACAGTAGCGAAAAAGTTACCAACTTGGATATCAGGTACATTCACGCGATAATGGATCACACCCTTGTTCATATTCCACGAATGATTCTCACTTTCCTTCTCGAAGAAAGGAAAAAGATTACACCAATCATGGGCGGCCATTTTGTAACCAGGATTGCCCAACATTTTCGTATCAATACAAGTGGGTTAGAGGAGAAACATATGATTGCCATTGATAGAGTAAGTTATACAAGGGCAAACATTTTGATGAGGGGGTCGAACGGCCTTCTAACTAGGTATATGGATCCCGAGAACAGGCAACCGCAACAACCACAACCGCAGCCAGATCCACAGCCGAATGTTGGAAGTAGTTCGGGTCCGGGAAATGATTGGAAGGCTTACATGGCGCGACAATTTTCAGATTTGAGACTCCATAATGATCGAAACACTCAAAAGGTAATTGATCACTACGATACAGGTAATAGAGAGATGCAACATTACATTGATGTAGGGAATGATAGAACGTGGTACACTCAAGCGGGGCAGCAAAATCAGCTTAACTGGATACATGAACAGACTGTGTCATACACTGCAGATCCCGCTAACTATACCCCCTCTCCTTGGCCTGCATACGAACCATGGGTTCGAATGGGTGATCCATATCCTGCACCTTATCCTCCTCCTGCATACCCCCTAACCCGCCTAATGAAGACACTGATGTCATCCCTGCTCAAGCAACTTATCCGGGGTACATCCCTTCAATATTCCAGGACGACGACGCGACAAACCAAAACAAAGGTGGAGCTGGCCCAAGTAACTCTTTTTGGGGATTCTTCTGAAGTTGACGTGATTATTCGTGAAGTGTGTGAAAGGTTTGAATGATGTTGGCTTGTTTGAAGAACAATTTAATTTCATGTTTGGTGTGTAATAACTTAATAGTATGTTGGACGTTTGTAATTTGAATAACTTTGTTAATTACGTGTGGGGTTTTCGGTACATGGAGTACAACCCCATTGTTTCTATGAAATGTTTGCTTTGTTTGAATTGATACAGGTGAGCATTGTGCTATATGCTGCATTTTTTTATAAAGACTGGCAGTAAGTTCAGCACATACTTGATTGGTGATTGTTTTGTGGTTGCAAGAAGTGGATGATGTTCTTATGCTGGCATTCAGTTCAGCGCCATCATCCCGTGAACTTCGGTTTTAGACCTTGAAAGTAATAAACTCTCTTACACTCTTTAACCCTCTCGAATTTAAATTTTTCTGATTTCATGGAACGAAGGCGATACATGAACTCAAGTGTGGGGAGGAATATATAAATTCTTTTGGATTTTTGATTTTGGTTAAAAAGGCTTAAAATGGTGAAATTTTTTTAACTTTTATCTTCATAAATTCAAATTTTGTTTAAAATTTGTAGATTTTAAAACTAGGTGTATACACCGAAATTATTATCACAAAACAAATTAAGAAACAACCAAATGATTGAGTTTATTTTGTTAAAAATCATAAAACTAGTAGTCACATAAAAGATATAATCATCATGCTATACCACATTCTGAATGAAAAGAATCATCAAGTAATTTGTTGTTCTAACAATCTAATCCAATGCTCATCTATGTAATGATTGTGAAGGAAGTCAAGTCTTCCAATATGACACACTTGCTAACTTATGTTAGAAGATGTAGTCCAGAATAGCTGTAGGTCGACGAAAAATCTAGAAAAGTCATCTCTATCATCAGCTGGAAATCCACCTCACCTCAGCATCAAACAGGGTTTTTGGTGGTCAGACTTATCCTAACCATGAGATGGATCTGTCTCGTACAATGGGGGGTACATTGCAAATTAGCTTTTAATACTAATGAATCTAATCCCCAGATGGATGATCTCCGTAAAGATCAACCGCATCTATGTTGACTGCGGCCAACATACATATGCCATAATAAATTGAGGTGTGCAAACTCATGGTTCACCGATGATATTTGGACATGATATAGTTTCTTCCTGTTGTGACCCGTCCTAATCCATCTGGACGAATTCTTCAACAGTTGGTCCCATTGCGAGGTTCTGACCTCTATATGCCATGAACGACTCCATGTAATATGATCAAATGCACAGCGGAAGATTTCTTTCATACCTGAGAATAAACATGCTTTAAAGTGTCAACCAAAAGGTTAGTGAGTTCATAAGTTTATCATAAAACAATAAAATTCTGTAATTTTGATAGACCACAAGATTTAAATCCTGCATGGTACAAATGGGCCCGAATCCTATACCCACCTGTAATGTACATGCGATATCTTTTAAATACAGTACACATTTCTCGTATATGAAATCCATTTTTCATAAATCATAGTAACCGTACACATATTCCGTGCACAAAATAACATACACATAACCTGGGTATAAAATCATTCTCTTGATACATAATATTCACTTCAATTGGTGACAATTATCATGTCCACATAATTCAATGGTGGCAATTATCATGTCCACATAATTCAATGGTGGCAATTATCATGTTCACATAATTCAATAATAATCCGCAGAACTTCTGTCTGCATAATAATTCATTCGAGGAATGTTTTGCTTGTGTCTATCTCGTCAAACATTTATAAAAGCATTTCATGTATTCACAGTCCAAAATATATTTCAAAAGCATTTAATAAAGCAGTTATAAAAACAGCGCATGTATTCTCAGTCCCAAAAATGTAAAGAGTAAAAGGGAGCAAATGAAACTCACCTAATGTATTTTGTAGTAAAAATACATATGACGACATTTAACAATTGACAATGCAGGATTGGCCTCAGATTCACGAACCTATATTATTCATATATATTAACACCAAAATAGTAATCGAACAAATTTTATATATATAGTTATTTATTAGTTATATCATTTTTATGTTAATAACCTATATGCTTCATATATTTAAAATAAATAAATAAATAAATATATATTAATTTTGTTATATTATATGTATTTAATACATTTTTGTATATATATGAATATATATCTTTTGTTTGTTAAAATTATATTAATACAAAAATAATATTAGAAATGATAAAAATAATAATAATTATAGTAGAGTTAAAATGATACTTTTAATATTAATGGTAAAATGGTAACTTTAATAAAAATAATACTTTTAATAAAAAATGATAATTTTAATAATAATGTATGCTAATAATAATAACTATAAAAATAATGATTTTTTTACTAATAATAATAATGATACCAATATTTATGTTAATAACTATAATGATAATAATACTAATAATAATATTAATACTTTAGATAATAATAATAATAATAATAATAATAATAATAATAATAATAATAATAATAATAATAATAATAATAATAATAATAATAAAGTGATTAGGCTACCTTCCCGCTTTTTCATAAAAAGAAATAAGAAACGTCTCAGATAGGGTTCGAACCCAAGACCTCTCGTTAATCCAACTCGCCATCAAACCATCCCTCTATTTCCACATTTCTGCTTTATTACCCACTTAAATTTATTTAACCCATATCATTTCCAGTTTCGACCTAACTGCAATATTGTTGGGTCTCGGCCCAGCAACACTTAATCAGCCCAACACAACAACTCCTTGTCCTAAATTAAATGACAGCCCACAAGCACAATTCAAGTGTCGATTGAAAAAGGTTTCGGTTTTTGAGTATAATCATCGAATTAACCTAATCGTCAAATCATTATTATCTTTTTCTTCATCTTCATGATTATCATCTCACTCATCATTTAACATCATCATAATCATAATTATCATCTATATTTCTCATCCACTATCATCATCGATTAACATCATCATCCATCATCAAGGCTTGGTCATGGATTTGGTTTTAAACACAAGCGTACAGCCCAACCGAAAAGAAACTGAGTTGGGTCGCAGCACAAATTGAAAACAGAAAAATAAAGCGAAGGTTGTGGGTTTTTAAGGTAAAGTGATGGGTCACAATTAGAAGGGAGAGATGGTGATTTCTGTGGTGTTTCATTCGAACAAATCAGTGAACATAAATATTACGAGGTTCAGGTCATGTAATCATTCGAACGTATGGATACAGAATAGATATGCAGTTAACACAAGGTATTTAACAGTTTTGCAAAACAAAAATGGTTTGTTGTTGTAATCGAGTTGAAGAAAAATCACATAGAAACCTCGTTCAGTTTAATCTATTCATCATCGTCTTCTATCATTATGATCCTTTATTATGTTTTCTACAACTTTGGCCGATTAAAACAGATACCAATGACTTCATCATCGGTCATCATCCATATACAACAAGTCATTATCACATTCTCCTATAAATTACAAGTGCATATTTAGAGATTGGCCCTACAATTAATCAAGGATTTAAAGTGATCTAAAATTATGTCCTAGTGGGTTTTGGCATTCAGTTTCAACAACTAAAGTGGAATAGACCCCATGTTGGTCGGCCAACAAGGAAAAAGTAAACACTCAAATATATAACGTACCATCTGTAGTAATCCATCATCATTCTTTCTTTGTTTTAATAGATGAAACAGAAAAATGCTGCAGTAGGAGTCATAACCAGTGATATTTCACGCTGGTTTTAATGGCAGTGATCAGTGGTGGTTTGTTACGATTGTTTAAAGGTGATAATTGATGGTGGGTTGTATCCATAGTGTTCACGAGAAAAATATATATAGAGAGAGTGGAGAGAGAGTAGAGAAACGTGGCGGTGAAGGTGGGTTGTTACCGGTGATGGAATGAACAGAAAAAAATATAATAGCTGTGCTTTGCAGCAGTAATTTATGAATTCTTGACTGCCAAAACAGTCCAAATGTGATGGGTGTTATAGTTTGATCGTAACAATAATAGTGGTTGAAGGGAGTTGTGATCGATTCTTGATGATAGTTTGAGATGATGCTCGATGGTTTAATGGGGATACATGATAGAGAAATAGCAAACAAGCAGTACTAGTAGAAATGAGATGCAGGTTGATATTAATAAGGCAGTGGTGAAGTTTATGGTGGTTTGATGGTATTGAACAAGAAACAGGAAGATGGTGAGTTCTTGGTTAATACCTTAGCGAAAAGAAAATCAAAAGAAAAGAAAATATTAAGAGGGTTGTGGTGGTTATGGTGGTGATGCTCGTTCACGATGGAAGCAGAAATTAATCTGTAGAAATGATGTGGTGTGTGACGATAAACAATAGCAGTAAGCTAGGTGATGGTGTCAGGTTGATGATGTTTTGAAAAGAAACAGTAGAAGTAAGCAAGCGGGTTTGCAAGATATTGTTCGACGTACATGATTGTTTGAGGAAGATGGATCGTTCTCAACAAGAACACAAGATTAGAGGTGACGGTTATTCAAATGAAATTCCAACAATTATAAGATAGTCGATTGTCTTATATCCAAAAGAGATATCGATAGAATAATTGAAGCAGACAGAAATATACTATCCAATAAGAAGAAAACAAAATTTTAAAGAAAAGCAGATAGTGATCGAAAATAGATTGGTACCATTTGTTGGATTAATTTCAATAATCATATGCAGAAGTACCAATTACATATAGTTTGAAAAGGATTGGAAACAGATTACGTTATTAATTATTTATTGATCTATATATATATATATATATATATATATACCGTGTTTATATTTATACAAATTTATATATATATATATATATATGTAAATTTGTATTTTGTATTTTGTATTTTTATACGTATTTTATATATCTGTTATTTACATATCTTGTTTATATATATATATATATATATATATATATATATATATATATATATATATATATATATATATATATATACACATATATATCTACTTCTTGAATTTTGATCTATATTAAGTATAAATATCTTATTGTTATTAGTAATACTAATAATAATATAATAACTTTTTCACATCAAATTATTTACACATTTTATAATATTAATAATACAAATATCAATATCAATATCAATATTACAATAACAAAATTAATGATAATAATATTACTATAACCATTGTATTTCCAAACTTGCAATACCGTATATTATTTATGTAGTATTATATTATATGATGACATTTGTTGAAAAAGTTAAGATTTATATATTTTACATATATATTGGCTGAAAGTCCTATATAGATTCATAATATATATATATATATATATATATATATATATATATATATATATATATATATATATATATATATATATATATATATATATATATATATATATATATATGTTTATTTTAACAATAGTTTAATTATTCTAGGTATTGTTTTACATTTTAAATTTCAATTAATTAGAGTATACTTTATTAATTCATTATATATATATATATATATATATATATATTTATATATTTACATATTTATTTATTTACAAAGCAATGTTCGTGAACCGTCGGGAATAGTCAAATGGTCAAATGATTTCATGAAATAGTTCAACAAATTTTGAGACTTAACTTTACAGACTTTGCTTATCGTGTCGAATTCATATAAAGATTAAGTTTAAATTTGGTCGAAATTTCCCGGGTCATCACAGTACCTACCCGTTAAAGAAATTTCGTCCCGAAATTTGAGTGAGGTGGTCATGGCTAACAATAAAAATGTTTTCATAATGAATATGAGTTGATAAATAGAGTTTTATCACCATTGAATAATTTGGATAAAACGATTCAATTACTCGAAGCGTATGAGTGAAACTATCACAAAAGATTGGAATAAGGTAATAGATATTCGTCTTTACTTTTAACGTAGTCACGTTTAAATTCCGGAATTCAAGGGATTTAAAAGAAAATCTTGGAAATCTATAAGATCTGATTCTTCGGGATTTATGAAAATTAAGATCTCTATAATTAAATGCGATTATCTGCCTTGATTTCTTTTTCTGGTATTTTTACTATAAATGAACTTCTTCCGTTCCATTATTTTCACAGCTCACATCTTTTATTCCTTCTCTCTCAATTTAAACTTTGTTTTCTCTTCTTGACTTCAAGTCAAGCGAATAATGTTTCAGAATTCGTAGGTATGGAGTTTCCAATGAACATGACTAATGTTCTAAGAGAGAAATTGTAATAGCAAAATCTTGAGTGGTTAAATTACCAGAATTCAAGAGAAAAGATAGAACTATCAGGAGATTATGTTCTTGATATGCTTATATATTAGATAGGATGTAAGAGTCGTGTAACATGGCACAAGATGACGTTATAATCTATGAATCATCACGTTCCATTAGAAACTCAGCATGACTTACTGTACTATAATCACGTTGGCCAAGCGTCATTATATTATACTAACCCATGCTTCAATTCCCAACACTTCTTCGCAATTCATTCATAATTTATACTTAGATTTTACAGAAGTTTCCAATATAATAGAATACAGAAAGCACGAAGAGGTATAGAAATTCGGACGAGAATATTTATGAAAATATCTTTAGAAATATCGAAGATATTTATGATGATATTTTGGAATTTCTAAGTTCGATGGTTGATGAAGAAAGATTTTCCGCAAGATTTTAACATGACTTCGGAACAAGATATTCTCTAAAGATTTCGGCGGATCCAGAATTACCTGGATTCTTTGAATATATGGTTTGGTCCTTGTCTTTGTCCTTGGTCTCCATCATGGTTAGCTCAATCTGTTTTTCAGTACCAAATTTTCTATCGAGCGTTCCTAACACTCCTTTCTTTATCATCAAACTTTTGGCTGTTTAGACCATCTACCATTTTTTTGTTTCCTCTCCATTTAATGCTACGATATCTGAATCATTGGTTATCAATCCGAGGTGGTTTCATGATAATTGTGTTTTTAGATGATTAAACGCTGATGGTAATATGGTGGAATATGAAAGGTTTTCTGGTAACAATAACAATGGCAAACGTATGTATCGAAGTTATAATAAGGTTGATTCAAACGAAAAGTCGAGGTTGACTTGCTGGAGCTGTGACAAAACTAGCTATCTTGAACAGGAGTTGCAAAGTTATTTTTGGTAATAATAACGCCAAAGGAGCTAGCACAGACACGTGTTAAATGTTTACACAGGTTCCGAGTGTTTTCAGGTGCATAACTATATGCATCAATCTCTTTTTCCGTAGATGAAGTGCGGTTGGTTCATCCTATCGATTGAAGTGTTTTCAAGAATCACGAAAGGTTTGAACGCGGATTGTAATCGTCAAGATACAAATGAGATTTAAGATGAAATCAAGTGGCAAACTTGAAGAATTGTTTAGTTTCATATGTTATAATCAATATTTTAATTCATTTTTAATTGTCCAATGTTGGTAGTCATCAATTGATAGTCCACAATTAGCAATTCAATATTTCATATATAGTTTAATATATAATATTCGAATTAATTAATACGTGTCGTGACCCATGTACATGTCTCAGACTCGATCACAACTCAAAGTATATATATTATTATAGAATCAACCTCAACCCTGTATAGAGAACTCGATCATTACTGCATATAGAGTGTCTATGGTTATTCCAAATAATATATATATATGCGTCGATATGATATGTCAAAACCTTGTACACGTGTCCCGATATTTAAAGTGCGTAAAAATAAATAACAGAAATTGAATGACGATAATTAAAATTACGAGAATATAAATTGCGATAAATAAATTGCAAGAAATAAAATGTAATCAGTTAGCTAAGAACAGTTAGCTAGGAACAGTTAGCGTGGATTCTTAACAAAATTTTCCTCATAGTGATTTTGTTTGTTTCTAACAAATTTTATTTTGTCCAATGTTTTCTTCATTATGCCACTTATTGGATTCTGATAGGTCAAAATCCAAATATGAAATTGAATGAAAATGGTTATTCTGTGGTGAACGGTTTCGTATATCTGTGGATGTAAGTAGGATAGTAAATGACTGTTGAATCAGATTCGCAGAATGTACCGTGTAATTGATTAATGTGTGATCTAAATATTCCTCGGGTATTACCTATCCGTTAAAATATTTTCACCATTAACAGTTTGCACAAAAGAATTTTTAATTACAATCTTTTATGAAAATATACTTGCATATATATTTTCTTCAGATGTAATCATGGATTTAATGAGTTAATATGATATTAATCTCATTTTGCTTTTTGGTTTGAGCTAGAATAAGTAATCTCTAAAACTATTAGGAATCACATATTCTTCGCAGAATATTAATGAAGTTATGGATCAATACTTCATCATTAATTATTAGGGATCACATATTCTTCGCAGAATATTAATGAAGTTATGGTTCAATACTTCATCGTTCATTGTTGTTGGTACTCCTTGGTATCTATGGTGCGTATGATATTGATGCTCGTGGGATAAATTGTGATGTTGAGGTGTGGGATACAGATGTTGCTGTTGGTGGTAGTGATGGTACCAGTGATGTTGCTGAATTTGGTACGTTTTGCACCATATTTTTTTTTCAAGGCTACAACTCGGGTACGAAGTTCGTTGACTTATTACTCCGGGATGATTGTCGGTAGGAACGAGCGAGTGAATAAGATCTAGAATCTGAGATAGTATGTAATCATAACAAGATATTCAGGAAATGAGAGAAAATGGCATTACGAACAGGTTCGCCAGTAAATGCTTCAGGTTGGTTGGTGAAAAGGATCACCTTCTTCTTTCCTACAATGATTAAGTAGACTACGAACCCATCAGATAAATTGGGGATGGCTGATTGGATGATTCATTCTGGTGACACTGCTTTCAGAGCTTAGGGAAACTCCATATCGGAATAGCTGTCGGAATCCGAGGAATTCGAACTGGTTGAGGGATTCATCTCGTACGATCAGATGAAGGATTTTTGATAAGAAATAGATTATAGGATGTAGATTAGTACCCTGCAATACATAATTTACATATGCATATATAATACTAAAATCCCATAAGTTACAGATGAATCTACGGAAGCTGTTAGGTAAAGTCTATAGAGACAGATACGCTAAGATATGAATTTGTCTATACACTATCGATGCACTAACTACCGTAAGACGTGTCTAGACTAAAAATGATAAGTAGATAATTTTCTAAGGATGATAAGCAAATGATTTCCGACTAGAAATGATAAGCAAAACTTTTGACATGCAGACACGGTCGAAGTCCAGACTCACTAATGCATCCTAATGACTTATCAGTTAGATACACTAATGCAGACCTGGTTCGCTAAGACCACCGCTCTGATACCACCTGTAGTTACCCTCTGACTATATCCGACGATTCACGAACAATTGTGCGTATATATATATATATATATATATATATATATATATATATATAGGTATATACAATGATGTGGAATAATATACAAAATAAGATAGACGCTAGAATATAAATGAACTATATTTATTAAAAATTTAAAATACAAAACATAAATATTATATAATGTATTTATATTTAAATGTATAAATATTAAATATTCAACATATACTATCATATAATATATATTGTATATTGTATATTATAATATATAAGTATACTAAAAGTAATTAAAAGTAAAAGTATATATATGTGTGTGTGTGTGTATATATATATATATATATATATATAATATTATTATATTCATTATTAATATTATTATTGATATTAATATTAAAATCTGTATTAATTATTTTATTATTTTCAAATAGATAGGAAAACTCTTACACTTAATTTGTTATAGTACTATTATTACCATTATTATCATTATTACTATATTTTTGTTATTATATAATTGATATTATTAGTATTTTCATTACTAAATTTTTTTTTATAATTATTCATATAACACAAATTATTATTAATGATATAATTATTATTAATTATCAATGTATTTGATATTAATATTAGTATTATTATATATAGTTTTATTAATAATAGTAAAAAATATTATTAATACATTTATATTTATATCTGTTAATTAACATTAATAATATATACAAAAACAGATTCCAATTTCAATGCCAGCACACATTCAACCGTTTTTATTTTTGTTTTTGATCTATAAGTTATTGAAAAGTGATACCAAACTCGTACGATTAAGATAACAATCTCCATCTGCTTTTATTTTCTTATTATTTATTTTGTACCTGCATTTTTTTTGTCGACCTGTGATTCTGATTTAAGCTACAAATTCTAGTGTATGAGGATGCCAGTTAACATACATTGTCATTTCACAATTTTCATTACCAACTACAGCCTTTAAATTATCAATTTAAATCAAGAATGAAACATAAACTAGTCGACTGTCTCTGTTCTATTCCATTTTTCAATCAGCTCGAATACTTAATGAATTTCAAAATTTAAAAGTGCAGTCTCGTTAGTAATCACCTATGTGAACTACCTGCAAAATTTCAACCTCAAATTCTTTCAATCAAACTCAAATTTTGGAGTCAAAGTTTTGGAAACAAAAAGTCAACTTATGTGTTCATCGAGAAATTCGAACAGACTTCAATGTTTGTGGGTCGATAGATGGTTCAGAAAGTTTCCAGGAAGGTTTTTCTATCAAATTCATGTTATGATTTTCAACTCAAACGAATTGGAATTTGAAATTTGGAATTGGGTCTTCAATTTTTTTTGAACAGTCAGCGAATGTTTTATTTTGTTTTACTAGTTTAGTGTTTATTAATCGATATCCCAATTGTTAGTGGTTTCTGTTTTAATGCTTCAACATGTAATAAACGATGAATTGAATTAGTCTAGGTCAGTGTTGTGATGAAGAAGATGATGAAATAGAAACTAAATGATACGGGTCAAATAAAAATGTGTGGGTATAATTTCGAATAAAAGACAGCAGCCCAGCTGGTTGAGGTATTAATGCGTATCCGAGAGGTCGGGGGTTCGAGACCCGGCGTGTGCATTTTTTTTAGAGAAGCTTTGGAGAGGTAGTTTACTTACCAAATTTCTTTTATTATTATTATTATTATTATTATTATTATTATTATTATTATTATTATTATTATTATTATTATTATTATTATTATTATTATTTTCATTATTGATTTTATTAATTATGTATTATTATTATGATAATTAGTTTTACCCCTAATGTTAATATAATGAATGTTAAAATAAATAATATTATTGTTCCTATCATTGTTATTAAAATACTTATTAGTATTATGTATTATTAATTATTATCAATATTATTATTAATAACATGATTACTAAAATTATTATCAATAAGATAATTTATATTATCATAATTTCTAGTATTATAAATTAACACTTATTATTGGTATGATTAAAGAAAGTAAATTATAAGTAGTATTATGATTACTAATGTTATTATTATTATTACTATTAACTTTACTATTAGAGTTATTATGAATATTATTATCATTAATATAAGTAATATTATCATTATCATAGTTATTATTATTTGTATTATCATTAAGTATTATTAATATTTCTATTATCATTATTATTAATTTTATCAGATTATTACTAATCTAAGTATTATTATTATTATTATTACTAGTACTATAATTATTATCAGTATTATAAATATCATTATAAGTATCATAATTATTATTATTACTATTATCATTATAAATATGATTATTTATATTATAATGAGTGTTACTAATATGTAATTACTAAAAATCATTATTATAAGTATCATTAACCGAAAAATTTATATTTTACACTTATTATTGTAAATAACATTATTATTAGCATTAATATAATTATTAACAATAATACCTTATTTAGTAATATAAAGTGTTATGATTATTATCATTTTTTTTTCAAAATTAATATAATCGTAGTATTACTAAAATTATTATTTTTAACAAACAAATGATATATATACATATATAAAAATATATTTAATACATATAACATAACAACATTACTAGTTTTTTTTACACAAAATGAATATATGAGACGTATATATATATATTTAATATAAAAATGATATAATTAGTAAATTATATATATATAAACTTATTCGATTACGATTATATGTTTTAATATATATACAAATAATATAGGTTCGTGAATCCGAGGTCAACCCTGCATTGTTTAGTTGTTCAATATAGTCATATGTATTTTTTACTACAAAATACATTAGGTGAGTTTCATTTGCTCCCTTTTACTCTTTATATTTTTGGGACTGAGAATACATGCGCTGTTTTTACAACTGCTTTATTAAATGCTTTTGAAATATATTTTGAACTGCGAATACATGAAATGCTTTTATAAATGTTTGACGAGATAGACACAAGCAAAACATTCCTCGAATGAATTATTATGCAGACAGAAGTTCTGCGGATTATTATTGAATTATGTGGACATGATAATTGCCACCATTGAATTATGTGGACATGATAATTGCCACCGATTGATATGAATGTTATGTATCGAGAGAATGATTTTTATACACATGTTATGTGTATGTTATTTTTGTGCACGAGATATGTGTACGGTTATTAAGATTTATGAAAGATGATTTCGTACATGAGAAAGGTGTACTTTATTTATAAGATATCGCATTTACATTACAGGTGGGTATAGGATTCGGGCCCATTTGTACCATGCAGCATTTAAATTTTGTGGTCTATCAAAATGATAAATTTTATTGTTTTAAGATAAACCTATGAACTCACCAACCTTTTGGTTGACACTTTAAAGCATGTTTATTCTCAGGTATGAAAGAAATCTTCCTCTGTGCATTTGCTCATTTTAGAGACATTACTTGGAGTCGATCATCGCAATGGGACCAGATGTTGGTGACTTCGTCCAGATGGATTAGGACGGGGTATGACATGTGGTATCAGAGCGATGGTCTTAGCGAACCAGGTTTGCATTAGTGTGTCTAACAGGTAGTTGTTAGGATACATTAGTGAGTCTGCATTAGTGTGTCTAACAGGTAGTTGTTAGGATGCATTAGTGAGTCTGCATTAGTGTGTCTAAAAGTTAGTTGTTAGGATGCATTAGTGAAGTCTGGACTTCGACCTAGTAGTTGTTAGGTTATATTAATGAGTCTGGACTTGAACCTGGTCTGCATGTCAAAGGTTTTGCATATCATTCCATGTAGAAAAATATCTACCTATCATTTTCAGTCTCGACGCGTCTTATTGCAATTATTGCATAGATGGTGTACATACAAATTCATATCCTATCACATTATACCTTGTCTGACACATCTCCTTAATTTCCTCCTTAATCTACGGAATCTTATGTACTATATATAAGTATTAGGTATTCTATGTAATTAGAATATCATCCGATATTCGAAAATCATTTCACATCGAAAATCCTTTATCTAACCATGCAAGATGAATTCTGCAACCATTTCAAGTCCCTCGGATTCCGACATGGAGTCCCACTCCAGCTCCGAAAGTAGCGTCACCAGAATTAAACAATCAATCAGCCATCCCCAATTCATCTGATGAGTTCGTTGAAATGTCCCATTCTTATTGATTAAAAACGTTCCATATTAATTGATTTCGTTGCGAGGTTTTGACCTCTATATGAGACGTTTTTCAAAGACTGCATTCATTTTAAAACAAACCATAACCTTTATTTCATCAATAAAGGTTTAAAAAGCTTTACGTAGATTATCAAATAATGATAATCTAAAATATCCTGTTTACACACGACTATTACATAATGCTTTACAATACAAATATGTTACAACGAAATAAGTTTCTTGAATGCAGTTTTTACACAATATCATACAAGCATGGACTCCAAATCTTGTCCTTATTTAAGTATGCGACAGCGGAAGCTCTTAATAATCACCTGAGAATAAACATGCTTAAAACGTCAACAAAAAATGTTGGTGAGTTATAGGTTTAACCTATATATATCAAATCGTAACAATAGACCACAAGATTTCATATTTCAATATACATCCCATACATAGAGATAAAAATCATTCATATGGTGAACACCTGGTAACTGACATTAACAAGATGCATATATAAGAATATCCCCATCATTCCAGGACACCCTTCGGATATGATATAAATTTAAGTACTAAAGCATCCGGTACTTTAGATGAGGTTTGTTAGGCCCAATAGATCTATCTTTAGGATTCACGTCAATTAGGGTGTCTGTTCCCTAATTCTTAGAATACCAGACTTAATAAAAAGGGGCATATTCGATTTCGATAATTCAACCATAGAATGTAGTTTCACGTACTTGTGTCTATTTTGTAAATCATTTATAAAACCTGTATGTATTCTCATCCCAAAAATATTAGATTTTAAAAGTGGGACTATAACTCACTTTCACATATTTTTACTTCGTCGGGAAGTAAGACTTGGCCACTGGTCGATTCACGAACCTATAACAAATATGTACATATATATCAAAGTATGTTCAAAATATATTTACAACACTTTTAATACATTTAGATGTTTTAAGTTTATTAAGTCAGTTGTCCTCGTTAGTAACCTACAACTAGTTGTCCAACATTAGATGTACAGAAAAAAATTGATATATATTATCTTGAATCAATCCACGACCCAGTGTATACACGTCTCAGGCTAGATCACAACTCAAAGTATATATATTTTTGGAATCAACCTCAACCCTGTATAGCTAACTCCCACATTACTGCATATAAAGTGTCTATGGTTGTTCCAAATAATATATACACATGGGTCGATATGATATGTCAAAATATTTGCATACGTGTCTATGGTATCCCAAGATTACATAATATATTAGAATACATGTATAATACAATATAAGTTAGCTAGGATATGATTAATATAGATTTGTTACCAATTTTCACGTTGCTACAACAAGAAAAATTATCCAGTCTTGTTTTACCCATAACTTCTTCATTTTAAATCCGTTTTGAGTGAATCAAATTGCTATGATTTCATATTGAACTCTATTTTATGAATCTAAACAGAAAAAGTATAGGTTTATAGTCAGAAATATAAGTTACAATTCATTTTTGTAAAGGTAGTCATTTCAGTCGAAAGAACGACGTCTAGATGACCATTTTAGAAAACATACTTCCACTTTGAGTTTAATCATGATTTTTGGATGTAGTTTCATGTTCATAAGAAAAATCATTTTTCCAGAAGACCAACTTTTAAATCAAAGTTTATCATAGTTTTTAATTAACTAACCCAAAACAGCCCGCGGTGTTACTACGACGGCGCATGTCCGGTTTTACAGTGTTCTTCGTGTTTCCAGGTTTTAAATCATTAAGTTAGCATATCATATAGATATAGAATATGTATTTAGTTGATTTTAAAAGTCAAGTTAGAAGGATTAACTTTTGTTTGCGAACAAGTTTAGAATTAACTAAACTATGTTCTAGTGATTACAAGTTTAAACCTTCGAATAAAATAGCTTTATATGTATGAATCGAATGATGTTATGAACATCATTACTACCTCAAGTTTTTTGGATAAAGCTACTGGAAATGAGAAAAATGGATCTAGCATCAAAGGATCCTTGGATGGCTTGAAAGTTCTTGAAGCAGAATCATGACATGAAAACAAGTACAAGTAAGATTTCCACTCGAAATAAGATTGTTATAGTTATAGAAATTGAATCAAAGTTTGAATATGAGTATTACCTTGTATTAGAAAGATATCTTACTATAAATAAGAAAGATTTCTTGAGGTTGGATGATCACTCTACAATATTGGAAGTAAGCTAGCAAATTTGGAAGTATTCTTGATTTTATGAAACTAGAACTTGTAGAATTTATGAAGAACACTTAGAACTTGAAGATAGAACTTGAGAGAGATCAATTAGATGAAGAAAATTGAAGAATGAAAGTGTTTGTAGGTGTTTTTGGTCGTTGGTGTATGGATTAGATATAAAGGATATGTAATTTTGTTTTCATGTAAATAAGTCATGAATGATTACTCATATTTTTGTAATTTTATGAGATATTTCATGCTAGTTGACAAATGATGGTTCCCACATGTGTTAGGTGACTCACATGGGCTACTAAGAGCTGATCATTGGAGTGTATATACAAATAGTACATACATCTAAAAGCTGTGTATTGTACGAGTACGAATACGGGTGCATACGAGTAGAATTGTTGATGAAACTGAACGAGGATGTAATTGTAAGCATTTTTGTTAAGTAAAAGTATTTTGATAAGTGTCTTGAAGTCTTTCAAAAGTGTATGAATACATATTAAAACACTACATGTATATACATTTTAACTGAGTCGTTAAGTTATCGTTAGTCGTTACATGTAAGTGTTGTTTTGAAACCTTTAGGTTAACGATCTTGTTAAATGTTGTTAACCCAATGTTTATAATATCAAATGAGATTTTAAATTATTATATTATCATGATATTATGATGTATGAATATCTCTTAATATGATATATATACATTAAATGTCATTACAACGATAATCGTTACATATATGTCTCGTTTCAAAATCATTAAGTTAGTAGTCTTGTTTTTACATATGTAGTTCATTGTTAATATACTTAATGATATGTTTACTTATCATAATATCATGTTAACTATATATATATATCCATATATATGTCATCATATAGTTTTTACAAGTTTTAACGTTCGTAAATCACCGGTCAACTTGGGTGGTCAATTGTCTATATGAAACCTATTTCAATTAATCAAGTCTTAACAAGTTTGATTGTTTAACATGTTGGAAACACTTAATCATATAAATAACAATTTCATTTAATATATATATAAACATGGAAAAGTTCGGGTTACTACATTCGTAGTCAACTTAATCAATGAGACGAAAAGAAGGCGATCCTTTCCACCAACCAAATTTACCTTTTGGCAAAGAACCTGAAGCACTTACCGGTGAACCTATTAGAAACACCATTTTCACCCTCATTTTCCGAATATCTCGCTATGAGCATATACTATCTCAAATTTAAAACCTTATTCACTCGCCCGTTCCTACCAACAATCATCCCGGAGTAATAATTCAACGAGCTTGCACCGAGTTGTAGCCTTGAAAAATATGGTGCAAAATGTACCAGCTTCAGCAACATCAACAATACCAACCTCACCAACAGCAACATCCGCATCCCAAGCTTCAATTTCACAATCTGTCTCACGAACATCAACATCATATGCACCATAGATACCGAGGAGTGCCAACAGCAATTAACAATGAAGTATTGAACCATAACTTCATTAATATTCTGCGAAGAATATGTGGATCCTAACGATTAACGATGAAGTATTGAACCATAACTTCATTAATATTCTGCGAAGAATATGTGGATCCTAATAATTGACAATGAAGTATTGAACCATAACTTCATTAATATTCTGCGAAGAATAGGTGATTCCTAATAGTTTTAGAGATTACTTATTCTAGCTCAAACCAAAAAACAAATGATTCTAATATTATTGACTCATTAAATCCATGATTACATCTGAAGGAAATATATATGTAAGTATATTCTCATAAAGATTGTGATTAAAAATTCTTTCATACAAACTGTTAATGATGAAAATATTTTAACGGGTAGGTAACACCCGAGGAATATTTAAGATTTCACATTAATAAGTTACATTGTACATTCTTCAATTTAGATTCAGCAGTCATTAACAATATTTCTCAAATCCGCACATATACGTAGCTGTTCACCGAAGAGCAACTATTTTCATTCAAATTTAATTTCATATTCGAATTTTGACCGATCAAAATCCAAGTCAAGATTTAACAGAAGACATCACTTTTAGATTCCTACATCTTTCGAAGCCATACTTTGAATTCAAAACTGTGTCAGATCCATTGGCATGTTATTACCGAAAATAACTTTACAATACCTTTCCAAAATTAGCCAATTTTGTCACAGCTCCAGCAAATCAACTTCGACTTTCATTCGGATTAGCATTATTATAACTTTGATATATAAGTTTGCCTTTCGTCATTGTTACCGGAGAACCCTTTATATCTCATCACATTAGCAGTAAACTTAACGGCAACTTCTTTGATCTTTGACTTTTCGAAAAATCATTATATTTGTCGAAACCCCATCCTGTGCCCATCTGCATCTTGTGACGATAGTTGTCATACCAAAAAGTTTCAATCATTATTTTGAATCTCGCAGCGTTTCTACATCAACAGTTACATGTATACATATAACATGTATCTTTTAGAATTATGATCTTCCATTCTGAAATTCTGAATAAGCACCCCAATTTATGAAATCAATTCTCGGAGTATTAAAAGAACTGATAAAGCAGCAAAAACCATGGATGACTGTAACAGTCAAAAGTAGATAATAAAAGAATGGTCCGTGGTAAAAGCTCAGAAAAACATCGAAATCTACTTTCTCATTATGAATACCTTCAATATTTCTATGATATCAATATATCTTCATTAATCATAAATAACCTCGACATTTCCAAAGATATCTTTATATTGTCTTCATTCGTAATTATCTTCACTGTCATTCTATCCTTAGCACATTATATCGAAAACTGTTTTGATTTCTAAATCTTAGTGAAACCCTAGGAGTTTTAAATCCTTGGATATTCTTGAGTAATATTGGAATGAAAGCATGAATTAATGTAATATAATGACACTTGATCAACGTTATTATATTACCGTAAGTCATGCGAAAGTTCAAATGGAACGTGATGATGGTAATGCTTGATCAACCTTATTATCACAACGAACCGTGTTACTTGACTTGTATTCATCATGAACCATGTTACTTGATTTGAATTCATTATGAATCCGAACTTGACCCAAGTAGGGCATTCATAAAACTATTTGCGTATCTATCTCGAAGAAATCTTTACATTTCCTTCGATGAAATATTCCTAGACGGTTAAAATTTTTCTATTAAGAATCTGAGTTCAAATCTGGTGCTAAAACATTCTAGATATCAACTCCATCTGCCACCACTCAAATTTCGGGACGAAATTTCTTTAACGAGTAGGTACTGTAGTGACCCGGAAATTTTAGACTAATTTTAAACCGAACTCTCGATACGATTTAATATATTTTGACACGATAGGCTAAGTCTGTTATCCTGAGTCTCAAAATTTTTGAACTGTTTCTATACATTCATTGGACCTTCGACTGTTCCCGACGATTCACGAACAAATATTTGTAAATAGATATGTGTGTGTATATATATATATATATATATATATATATATATATATATATATATATATATATATATATATATATAATATATTTATATAATATTAATTATTTGTATGAAATTATTTTCATAAATAAATATTAATGTTAATGTTAATATCATTATTATGAATATTATCATTTTAACAAAATATATAGATATAAAAATACGATATATTTAATTTGTCATATTATTATTACTAATATTATTACTATCATTATTAATATCATTATTTTTATAATTAGTAGTAGAATTATAATTTGAGACATTATTAATATTATTAATATTATAATTTTATAATTACCATTACCATTATCATTAAAATCATTATTTATATTATAAATAATATTATAAGGATAATACAAATTATCATTAATAGCATAACATTTTTAATATTGTTATTAATAATTATTATCATTATTGTTAATATTATTATTAATTATATAATATTATTATTAGTATTATTATTAGTAATATACTTAATTGTTTACTAATACTAATTATATATTGTAATGGAAAATAAATACAGATATATATACAGATATATAAAATCAGATATATATATATATATATATATATATATATATATATATATATATATATATATATATATATATATATATATATATATATATACACAGATACATTATACAAATCAGTATTTTTGTATTAATATTATAATTATTAAATACGAATTAATACACAGAATCAAATCTGTTTCACGTTCCTATCATCTTTATCCAATTTTTGTATCATGCCTCTGAAAGAGTTAAACAATTAAATTGATCGTACCATTCTGTTTGAAATCACAATCTACTTTTACAAAATTTCTTCATCTTCTGCTCATGAATTGTACTACATCTAAATCATATCGATCTCCATTCGGAGATACAAAACAAAATGTGTCAGATATCAAAATAATAAATTGTACGAATTTGCTACATCTGATTTATATATTCTTGTTCTCTTCTTGTTTGAAGAACCTTCTGTTACACGTCGACTTCACAATCTTCCTTCAAATCTTGTTACTGTATAACCTTGTCAGAGTATTGGTACCCGTTCAAATTAACTTCTACATGCAAACAAGATGATCAAATCAAGTTGTCAGAGACCAATAGTAAATCGTACGAACCTGTTGACAATCACAATCTGTTTTTAATTATTTTCAATTTCTTCCTGGCTCGAATGTATCTATCGAACTCCTCACTACTAATTCACTTTCACACTCACTTTAGCTATTCCTCTAAAAAGATATATACATGCACATACATACTAAAGATATACATACCTTCTTGTTGAAACACGAACTCACTTCGGTTTTAAGAACCATCTTGTAACCAAAAACTTTCTAATCACCACCTTTATCCATTTTTTTCTCTTTTCTGTTATGAACCGAAAACAAACACCTCAATCACCATTAAATCGCCACCACCACAAACTACCATCAACCTCCAACGTCATCTTTATCAACAAAGGTCACCACCACCTCGACAACCACATGTGTTCTCTTTTCTTTCATGTTTATTTCGGTGCTTAGTCGAACCAAGCCTTCACCACATTATACTACTTCAACCCATAACCACCATCAATTGTCACCAACTCGTAGCCACCACAATCATCATCATTAATATAAATTGTGTTCGTTTTTGTTCCTGTCCAATAACAATCACACCGAACACCAACACTGACGTAAACCACTTCTATTCTTTCTGTCGCCAGTCAAGCCATTTAAACAAATTGAAAAGAATGGGATAATCGAAACAATGCAGTTAAAGTTTTATTAGGAGGTATGAATTATGATAATACACATTCTCAAGTTAAAGTTATTCAAGTGGGACATGAAAAATCTATGGCCGACACTCTCTAAAGCAATTGAACCACTTGCGTTTTTTTTATTCGCATGCAACAAACCTTCAATCACTTTCCATTTTTTTGTTGATAATGGAATGTACCACGAGTGCTTTTTACTATCTGTTTCTTATTCTCGCCAACTGAAAAACAAATTCATTATATCTGTGGGCCGAGACTTGTAAAGGGGGCCGAGATTTAAATGTTAGTGGGCCGTTACTTTCATTTTTTTTTTTTTGAGCTGGCGAATTTTTTTTATGGACACTTGATGATGTTAATCAAGTGGGGCAACAGGTGGACTTCCATGTAGAACTAGGATATAGATTTAATTGGGTTTCTGTTATCTTTATTTAGTGGGATGCATTGGAATATAAAATGCATCTAGTGATAACTTAGTGGCAGACAAGGAACAATGAAATTAGATGATGAGCCATTAAACAAAACCAAACTCACGAAATTCTTTCTTGGATCCTAAAACAACAAACATCATTTTTTTCTTTAAACTATTAGCCGACCCCTTTAATCACCATAACCTCCACGTAAACCTACTACTGCATATTTTTTTTTTGTTTCAATCGGTTCACACACTAAAACCATATATCAGTGATGATTAACCGTGGAGCATAAGATGAGAGGATGATACATTAGATGATGGTATATGATATATAAAATAACGAATCAACGAGTTGATAAATATGATATGAATATGATCATGATGATTAGGATGTTATGATTTAAGTGACGATGATGATAATTAAAATAATGATGATGACGACGGTTACATAATGATGAAGAGGTTAAGGTTGATGTCGGAATGAGGATGCAAACGAAACCCTATTTTGCTGCTGTGCAATTTCTTTATTTTTTTGGGGTTCGATCGTTTAAGATTTCAAACGAAATCTTTTAAGGCTACTAATGGGTTTTTGTTGATTGGATCAAGGTTTACATTATATGTTTGGGTCGATTTTTATTAATTGGATTTAGACAAGTTGTTGGGCCATATATGATTTAAGTGGGTTTTGGTTGAAGAAAGATAGAACAGATAGATGGAGTAAATACATTTAATTAATGAATCAAAGTAGAAACGAGGTAGTAGAGGAATGGTTCAGTGGTGTCTTTGGTTAACAGTAGGTCGCGGGTTCAAGCCTGCTGTGGCATTTTTTTTTAAATTAAGAAGATGAATAAACAGAAGACCATATGGGTTAAATGGTTTAAGATGGCGAATTAAAACAGAAAATAGGTAACAGAGCAAATGGTTAGGCGTGTTGGGGTCAGCGAGAGGTTGCGGGTTCGAATCTCGTTTGGGGCATTGCTTTTTAGAAAAAGCTTGGAGAGGGTATACACTTTTATTTTATTTCTTTCAATATTATTATTAGTTATTATTATTATTATTATTATTATTATTATTATTATTATTATTATTATTATTATTATTATTATTATTATTATTATTATTATTATGATTAGTATTGTTATAGTTATTATTAATTATTATTATAAGTATCATAATTGTATTTATTATTATTATCATAAAAATAAGTATTATATCTATTATTGTTATTATTATTATGAGTATTATAATTATTTTAGAACTTATTATCATAACCATAAATTTTATTATTGTTATCATTAAATTTATCAGTATTATTACTATTAGTAATATCAATATCATTATTATTAAAAAGTATTATGATTATGGAAATAAAAGTTTTTAAAGATATTATTATTAAAATTATAAGTATATATATATAAGTATATGGATTTAAAAACTATATATAAAATTATGATTTAAGTGCATTACTAATTAGTAGTATCATTATTATCAATATTATTACTAACACTACCATTATTAATAATAAAGTTTTATCATTATATTTATCATTTTTATTATTATTAGAATCATTACTATTATTAAAATGACTATCAGATATATAAAACTATATGAAATACATATAACATAACAAAAATTAATATTTATATATATATAATGAACGTATAAAACATATATATATATTATTAACATAAAAATGATATAACTAATACATTTATACATATATACGTTCAATTACAACTATGAACATTAATAAATATACAAATGATATAGGTTCGTGAATCCAAGGCCAACCCTACACTTGTTCAATATCGTCATATGTATTTTTACTACAAAATACAAAATGGTGAGTTTAATTTGCCCTTTTTCTCTTTACATTTTTGGGACTGAGAATACATGTGCTGTTACAACTGCTTTATTAAATGCTTTTGCAATCTATATTTTTGGACTGAATACATGAAATGCTTTTATAAATGTTTGACAAGATAGACACAAGCAAAACATTCCTCGAATGAATTATTATGCAGACAGAAGTTCTGCGAATTATTATTGAATTATGTGGATATGATAATTGCCACCATTGAATTATGTGGACATAATAATTGCCACCATTGAATTATGTGGACATGATAATTGCCACCATCGAATTATGTGGACATGATTATTGCCACCATTGAATTATGTGGACATGATAATTGCCACCAATTGAAGTGAATGTTATATATCGAGAGAATGATTTTATACACAGGTTATGTGTATGATATTTTGTGCACGAGATATGTGTACGGTTACAAAGATTTTTTAAAATGGTTTCGTACACGATAAAGGTGTACTGTATTTAAAAGATATCGCATGTACATTACAGGTGTCGAATGCAATGTCTTTTGAAATACGTCATGAATGACTCCAAGTAATATCTTTAAAATGAGCAATTACACAGTGGAAGATTTCTTTCGTACCTGAGAATAAACATGCTTTCAAGTGTCAACCAAAAGGTTGGTGAGTTCATTAGTTTAACATAAATAATCATTTCCATTATTTTAATAGACCACAAGATTTCATTTTCAGTTCTCATAAATATACGTCCCATGCATAGAGACAAAAATAATCATTCATATGGATTGAACACCTGGTAACCGACATTCACAATATACATATTAGAATATCCCCATCATTCCAGGATCCTCCTTCAGACATGATATAAATTTCGAAGTACTAAAGCATCCGGTACTTTGGATGGGGCTTGTTGGGCCTGATAGATCTATCTTTAGGATTCGCGTCAATTAGGGTGTCTATTCCCTAATTCTTAGATTACCAGACTAAAAGGGGCATATTCGATTTCGATCATTCAACCATATAATGTAGTTTTAATTACTTGTGTCTATTTTGTAAAACAGTTATAAAAACAACGCATGTATTCTCAGTCCCAAAAATATATATTGCAAAAGCATTTAAAAAGGGAGTAATGAAACTCACCTAATGTATTTTGTAGTAAAAATACATATAACGACATTTAACAAGAGTAGGGTTGACCTCGGATTCACGAACCTATATCATTTGTATATATATATTAAAATATATAACGAAAATCACGTAATTTTTATTTATTAATATATATTACTTATATATTTTTTTTTGTATTTATATAGGATTTATATTAACTTCCATTTAAAACATATACTTATATTATATCTTAAATTATATGTGATATATATTTATTTTGTATATATATATATATATATATATATATATATCTTAAAGTGATTGATATCTATTCATTTCGTTATATATATATATATATATATATATATATATATATATATATATATATGGCCATATATTTATATATATATATATATATATATATATATATATATATATATATATATATATATATATATATATATGTGTGTGTGTGTGTTTAGTATTAATTATAATTAGTAATTTGTTATACAAAGGTATTTATAGGAAATTTATATATATTTGTTTGATATACAGTTATATGAAATGTTAATTTAATTATGGTTTAGGTAATATGTGTACTTTTAGGTATATAATATTTATCTATAAAAAAATTATAGTTTTGATAATAATAATAGGATAAAATAGTAGTTTTCATATGGATAATATTTTTAACAGTAATGGTACTAATATTAATGAAAATAATAATAATTTGTATCATTTTTCATAATAATATTTATATCCAAGATTTCTATATTTATTATCTTATTAATATTATTAAAACCTGCATATTCATAGCTATAATAATCATAACCCTCGCGTTTAATTTATAAACCAACGACGATAATTCCTTTTTAAAACTTATTGGTAATCATGATAATATTAGTAGCAATAATACAATAATAATAATTCTAATAATAATAATATTAGAAAGTGATAATACTACTAGTGTTTGTACATGATAATACTAATAATATTAGTGATAATGTCGTAATTTACATTAATGAACTTAATGATATCAATCATATTAATAATTTAACAAAAGGACCATAAATAATAATATAACAATAATAATAATAATAATAATAATAATAATAATAATAATAATAATAATAATAATAATAATAATAATAATAATATTGAAAGGTGAAGCTACCTTTAAGAAATCAGCAAAAAGAATGCCCCGGCCCGGGCTTGAACCCGCGACCTCCCGCTCACCCACAAATTCCCCAAACCATCAAACCAATTCTGTTTTTCTTTTTAATATGTAACAGGTATATATTTATACTCGTTTTTCTGTCTCTCCTTCCTTCCTCATCAAAACCAGTCGACCCAGATTCAAAAACAATCAACACAACTTAGTAACTAATTTGCTTATTTGATTTAACTTGTATTAAAAAAATCTAAAATAAAATCATTTAAGTTTTGTATCAATAGAAAAGAAAGAAAAAAATATATAAACACCAAACAGTCCCTGTTGGCCGTCGCTGATTTTTAAAAAAAAAATTGATAATGATTTTCTATTTAAAGAGTGTTTTATCAAATACTTCCTACATGAAAAAGTTTGAAGATCACTCTTATAAACTCTCTGGATCATCAATTGGTCCAAATTCATTAAGACGAACTTGAATTTTACCATGAACAAATTCGTTGACTTTTTATTTTGAAACTTTAACTCCAAAATTCTAGATCATTAGGATGAATTAGAAATTGAAATATGCAGGTAGTTTACAAAAATTATTAGTAACAATACTGCATTATTTGATTTTAACAATTGTTTCGAATTCGAATTTTTAAAGAAATAATTTTTGAACAGAGGTATCGCTGAAGAAAGAAAGAAAAAAAAATTTGAATACTTCTGTTAAATTAGCTATTACAGATGATGATAATGGTATTGGACGATTTGAATGATTTTTCCTAATACATTGAACGAATTCTTTGTTTGATAGTAGAAGGTGTGTCGACAATCATCAGACAGTAATTAAGAGTGGAGAAGAAAAAATTACAATTTGATTAAGATAGCTAACCAATTTTGTTTGTAGTGTGGTTGATTTGTACTGGTTATCAATCCTATACAGTTATATTGAACATGAAGTTGAATCCCTAAGATATATATATATATATATATATATATATATATATATATATATATATATATATATATATATATATATATATATATATATATATATATATATATATATATATATATATATATATATATATATATATATATATATATATATCTGTATAACTAAAACTCTTAAATTTTTGTTAATTAATAAACATAAATATATTAATACTATTAATAATTAATAATACTAATAATAATATTAGTAATAATATTTTTGATAAAGAGACTAATAATAATAAATGTTATATAATAGTATGATATTATTAATTCTAATAAAAATGATAATTTTATTTACTAATGATGATAATAATAATATTAGTTATGACAATATTAATATTATTAATGATAATAATATTCATAATAATCATATAATAACTTTATACATATCAAATTTTATATTTATATCATAATATTATAAATTTTTATTTTTATTTTAATAATAATAATAAAAGTAATAATGTTATCACAACAAGTATATATATATATATATATATATTATTACTTATGTGTTATTTAATAATCATATACAATAACTTTTATTGAATATTTATTATTTATACATTTTACTACATTATATAATATTTGTTTGTATATATTTGTCTTTATATCTATAAGTATTATATATATTTATTTAAAATTTTATATCCTCTTATCATAAAAATATAAATTTCAACCTATACTATTTATAAATTTTATCTATATTCCAATATACATATAATAATAATTATTATAAAAATCATATATATCTATACATAGGTTTATTTTAATAACAACTTATCTTGTATATTATTTTAATTCTAATGATCCAATAATATTTTATTATTTTTAATACTTACATTTATATTATATATATATATATATATATATATATATATATATATATATATATATATATATATATATATATATATATATATATATATATATATATTTGCAACAATTGTTCGTGAATCGTCGGAAATAGTCAAAGGTCAAATGATTTCATGTAAACTGTTCCAAAGATTTGAGATGCAACTTTACAGACTTTGCTTATCATGTCGAAATAATATAAAGATTAAGTTTAAATTTGGTCGAAAAATCCCGGGTCATCACAGTACCTACCCGTTAAAGAAATTTCGTCCCGAAATTTGAGTGAGGTGGTCATGGCTAACAATAAAAATGTTTTCATGACGAATATGAGTTGATAAATTGAGTTTTATCATCATTGAGTAATATGGATAAAATAAAAAAAATAATAATTCGATTATTCGAAGAGTACGAATGAAGCTATTACTAAAGAATGAAATAGGAAAGTAAAGATTCATCTTAACTTTTGACAGAGTCAGGGTTGAATTTAGAAAATAAGGTGTGTCTTAACTTTTGACGTTGTCTTGGTTGAATTCCGGAATTCAAGGGATTTAAAAGAAAATCTTGGAAATCTATAGGATCTGATTCTTCGGCGAATAAGGAAATTAAGATCTCTCTAATTAAATACGGTGATCTGCTTTGATTACTCTGTCTGAAATTTCCATTATAAATTAAACTCTTTCGTCCCATTATTCACACCATTCCTATACTTTCTTTCTTAGTTCATACAAAAAAAAAACACTCTATATCGGGATACGTATACAAGGTTTTGAATTTCTGTTATTTACTTTACGCACTTTATTTATCGTTATTTAATTTCTGTTATTTATTTTACGCACTTTAAATATCGGGACACGTATACAAGGTTTTGACATATCATATCGACGCATCTATATATATTATTTGGAATCACCATAGACACTCTATATGCTGTAATGTTAGAGTTCGCTATACAGGGTTGAGGTTGATTCTATAATAATATATATAATTTGAGTTGTGACCGAGTCTGAGATATGTACACGGGTCACGATACGTAATAATTAATTCAAATATTGTATAACAAACTATATATGAATTATTGGACTGTTAACTGTGGACTATCGACTGTGGACTAATAACATTGAACAACTAAAATGAATTAAAATATTGATTATCACTTATGAAACTAAATATCCCTTCAAGTTTGCCACTTGATTTCAACTTAAACCTCATTTTTATCTTGACGATTCCAATCTGCGTTCACACCTTTCACGATTCTTGAAAACACCTCAATCGTGAGGATGAACCAACCGCACTCCATCTACGGAAGAAAGGATTGATGCATATAGTTATGCACCTGAAAATACTCGGAACCTGAGTAAACGTTTGAAACGTATCTGTGCTAATTCCTTTAGTGTTATTATTACCCAAAATAACTTGGTAATTCCTTTCAAAGTAGCAAATTTTGTCACAGCTCCGGCAAGTCAACTTCGACTTTTCGTTCGAAACAACCTTATTATAATCTTGATATATCTGCATGCTCTTTTATTGTTACCGGGGAACCTTTTCTATTCCACCATATTACCATCAGCGTTTAATCATCTAAAAACACAATTCTCTAGAAACCACCTCGGATTGATAACCAACGATTTAGTTATGGTAGCATTAAATGCAGAGGAAAACAGCAAAATTGTAGATGGTCTAAACGACCAAAAGTTTGATAAAAAGGAATGGAAGGTTGGAAACGCTCAATAGAAAATTTAGTACCGAAAAGCGGATTATGCAAAACTATGAAGGAAGCCGCGGACAAACCACAAAGACTAAACTTGATTTCAAAGAATCTAAATAAATCAATGCCCGATGAAATCTTTAGAGAATATCTTGCTCCGTACTCATGTTAAAATCTTGCGGAAAATCTTTCCTCATCAACCATCGAACTTAGAAATTCCAAAATATCATCATAAATATCTTCGATATTTCTGAAGATATTTTCATAAATATTCTCGTCCAAAATTATTTATCTCTTTGTGCTATCCATATTACATCATAAAGGAAACTACTTTAGTTTCTAAATTTCTTTAAAAATTCGAGTTTGAATTATGAATGATTTTGAAGTAGTGTTGGAAATTGATGCATGAGTTAGTATAATATAATGACACTTGATCAACGTGATTATATTACAGTAAGTCATGCTGAGTTTCTAATGGGATATGATGATTCACAGACTCTAACGTCATCATGTGCCATGTTACACGACTCTTGTATTCTATTTAAACCTCTAAAATATCAAGAAAATATTTCTTGATGATTCGGTCTTTTTCAGGGTATTCTGGTAATTTAATAAATCAAGATCGTGCCATTATTATTCCCTTCTTATAACATTAACAATATTCATTCTAAAACTTATATCTGCGAATTCTGGACCATTACAAGAGATGCCCAATTGCAAGAAGAAGAAACGAAAGGAAAAAGCTCCGAAATAGAAATTGGAGTATAAATCACAGCAAATAGGAGGGAGTATTAACTGTGGATGACAATGATTATAGGAAACAGAAATAGGGACATTAAAATATAAGGGGAGATATAAAGCCCGATAACAACACGTAAATTACAAACCGTATATGTCAATGTTTATCACAACATATAGACACGGGAGAATTAAAAACACGATAACCCCAAGGGTGAAGTAGAAGAAAACAGATTCCTCCGGTGGAAGTTGGAAAAAGAGAATGATTGTGGCGATAGTCAGGTTAAGGACAAGGATCAGAACTGAATTAAGCATTTTCACAAATATTTTGGATGTATGAACTAAGAAAGAAAGTATAGGAATGGTGAGAATAATAGAACGGAAGAGCTTAATTTATAATGAAAATATCAGACAGAGAAATCGCGGCAGATCACCGTATTTAATTATAGAGATCTTAATTTTCTTATTGGCCGAAGAATCAAATCTTTTAGATTTCAAAGATTTTCTTTAAATTCCTTGAATTCCGGAATTCAACCAAGAAAACTTCAAAAGTTAAGACGAAACTTTATTTATTCATTTCACTCTTTTGTGATAACTTTACTCACCCGCTTCAAGTAATCGAATCATATTATCCACATTACTCTATGGTAATAAAATTCTATTTTATCAACACATATTCGTCATGAAGACATTCTTATTGTTAACCATGACAACCACACTCAAATTTCGGGACGAAATTTCTTTAACGGGTAGGTACTGTGATGACCCAGAGATTTCCGACCAAATTTAAACTTAATCTTTGAATGATTCCGACACGATAAGCAGAGTCTGTAAAATTTGAAGTCTCAAAAACTGTGAACTATTTTCATGAATTCATTTAACCTTTGACTATGCCCGATGATTCACGAACAAATATTTGTAAATAAATATGTAAATAAATATATATATGTATACATTTATTAAAATAGATAATAATCAGTTACATGTACAGATACATATATAAACAAGTTAGATAAATAAAGATTTAATATATATACAGCTATATATATAACAAATAAATAAATACACATTATATAATTTGTTAAGTATCCCTTTCAGTTGGTTTATCCCTGCCCCCTTATCTCTATCCGTGACTTCTATGGACAAAGAATAGTGATTAAAATTATTAAAGAAGAATTCACCTTTCTTTCTTGTCCCACACTAACAAATTCATAATTGATATATTTATCTATATAATTATATATGCAAAAGTACACTTATACAAACCCAATTACTTCTTATCAACCTATTGCTATGATCTCATTCAAATTCTGTGTTGATTCACAATCAACCCTCAGCCACTTGATTATTCATCCCTGCTCGTGTTGTAATCTAAACCATCTTCAAACCCACTTGCCTGCAATTAACCACAATCACTTGTGTCTTCCTTTTGAGTATTAAGAAACTTCAAGCCCATTACTACCTGCCTCCTAGATCGAATACTTTGCTCCAAGACCACAATCAACCTGCAACTTATTCCTGTTTCTATCCGAAAATCACCAAAACATCAACCACTTGACACTCGGACACTGCTACTGCAGCTGTTTCTTTTACGGACTGAAAACAACAACATTAAAACATTACTTGTTCAATATTAAGGCTGTTTTCTTAGGTATGCAACAACACTAAACCAAACATAGAACAATAATGATCAAACATATACCTGCAACCATCATCCTTTTACTACTTACTTCTGCAATCTATCGTCGGTTTTATTAAACTATACGGATAATCATTATAAAATCCACTAAACCATCTTCATGGTTTATTTTTCTACTGCTACCCTTTTGCCATTTTTCTTTTCTATATAACACTAACATCATCTAATGTTCAGTTATGTGTACTATTTCTTATTCGATCAAACCCCTGAACTCATCAAACAAACACCTCAACCACCACAAAATACCATCGAATTCTTTTTTTTTACACGAATCAAAATTTGACCAGTTACAATTTTTGTAAATACGAATCAAACAGATAGATTACATTGTAATAAATTGAAGTGAGCTGATTTATAACCCTCGATGAATAATGAAGACAAATAAAAATATATTTATATATACAAATAAATAAGTAAAAATAATAAGAACCCCAATTACTATTTCGATTCCCAAATATTACTCTGTATTGATAATAATCGATGATGACTGATCGAAGATGGTGAAAATCGATGCAATACCTGTAACTATCGATTGTTGATTTCTTCTCCATTTAATCTTCACCTTTTGCTCGATTTAAATTCAACTGAACCTATTACCCACTGCTATTTACAATCAACGACGGATGTAACCTTCTTTTGTTCGTTTCCTTTTGATTTTTGTAGCTATCTCTCGATGACCGCTACAAAATTCTCCTTGCTACTGCAACCCGTCGACTACCAACCCTAGAAGCCACCTGTCAGATCTTCCGGTTCTAATTACAGACCTATTAATAAATCTATTAATGGACTTAATATTATTGGATCATTTAAAATAATTTGGATGGATGGGCTTCCACATATTGGACTTATGTCTTGCTTCTGGGGCAAATCTATAACATTGTTTAGGTATAAGTTTTAATTTTTATTAACTCTTATTAATAAATATTATTATTATTATTATTATTATTATTATTATTATTATTATTATTATTATTATTATTATTATCATTATCATTATCATTATCATTAAAATTATTATTATTTTATGTATTATTAGTATTATTATCAAAGTTATTAATATCAATATCACTACTAAATATAATTATTATTATTAATATTATTACTATTATCATAAAAAGATGTAACTTTTTAATTATCATTATTAACATTATTTTACCAAATAAATACTAATTATATATATATATATATATATATATATATATATATATATATATATATATATATATATATATATATATAAAACATATAATATAACTATACTAATATCCTTATAATAAATACTAATAATTCATATATTCTACAAATATATTTAATTTACTATTTTAACATAACATATATATAAATATATATAACATGGGAAGTAATATATACATTACTATTTTAAATAAGTAAAATACTATATACTTAAAATATATAAATTGGTTTGATTACTATTACATGTTAATTATATGTGTTAATATATATATAAATGATATAGGTTCGTGAATCCGAGGCCAACCCTGCATTGTTTAATGTCGTAATATGTATTTTTACTACAAAATACATTAGGTGAG